>NC_045434.1:5636682-5713348 GCF_002776525.5 Piliocolobus tephrosceles | reverse complement strand
TAACCTTTTATAATTTTTGTTAAAGAGCAGGTTGGTGCTTTAAGAAAAATCTGTTGCGTTTTTACTTTAATGTCCAGTTCACAGGAAAACTGGATGATACCTTTTTAACTTTAGCTAATATGTTTACACACAGAATTTTCTTTACAATTAATGTTTTAAAACTTGCTTAAACTTTCAAAACAATAATTTTTTCAACCTTTTAATGTAGGTAAAAATCCACATTCTTATGCCTCCTTGTAATCTTCTTACCAAAGGTATATGTTACTTTCCTTATACACCTTGCACATAAACTGTTTCTTTAATAGTACTCAGGAAGTCTTATTACTTTTAAATTATACAACATTTTTTGCATAAAGTTTTTTATAACATTCGCAGACAATTCGTCCACATGTCTCAACTTTCTGACTAATTACAAACATTTCTTTCTTTAAACAACCAGTTAATTTATTTCAGGACAAGAATTTACCATATAACACTCTTTTTACATAAATTCTGCCTACCCCCTTTTTTCTTTATTTTTGAAGATACTCATTCTTTTTTTTTTTTTTTTAAAGCGAGCTTTCTTTATATCTGTGGACTACACTAAGGCCACAAGATTAGAAGTTACTATAATACATGTTACACTGTTAACTTTTAGCAAACTTTACTTTTGTTGAAAACCTTGTAAGTTTGGCATTTCAATTATCCTTTGCTATTAATAAGACCTTGTTTAGTCTAAATTAACTTAGAATTGGTATAGATGGCTTTTTTTTTTGGTCTGTTAGCAAAGCAGCTGCCGCTACAGATTGAATGCATCTGGGCCATCCGGGGGTTACTGGGTGAAGGGTTTTTGATAGGAAGGCCTCAGTGCTTTCAGGATACGCCCTTGTTTACACTGACAACAAAGTGTTATTAGAGTGTTACAGGGTTACAGAGAATACCTTTAATTATCAATTATAGGTTTTAAATTTACCATGGCTTTTAAAAGAATAGGGTATACTGTTTTTTTCTTAACTACTTGTATATTTCTCTTTCTCTTTTCTTGACTCCTTCTTTGTCTCTCTCTCTCTTCCTCTCTGTCTTTTCCTCTCTCTCTCTTTGCCTCTTTTTCTTTCTGTCTCTTTCCTCTCTTTCTCTCTGCTGGTCTTTCCTTGCCTCTGCCAGTCGCTTATGCTGCCGTTCTCTTAACTACTGTGGAGTGGGAGGCAGGGGGTCTAAAACCAGCTGTAATTGTCTATGTATGGAAACTGGTCTGGGTGCCCTGGCTTACAGCTTACCTTGTGCCATACCTTTGAAACAAGGGACCTGTCCAGGCTTCCTCCTGATGGCCAACCCACCTCTAATGCTGGCCAGTCTATTTCACACAAAGTTCTAAGTTTTCCTGGTGTCATAGTAACACCATAATCTCCCTTAAATCCTTTCTTGAAATTTTTCAACATAGTTTCTAGTGGGGTAGGCTAACCGTGCCTGACCCATGTCTCCTCGAGACAAAACACCACGCTCACACCACACACACTACAAAACAAAGAATGGGTAAAAAGGGCACACACACACGCTTTTACAGTTTATGTCAAACCAGAATCAAAACCAAAATCAGAGTATCAAGAAATCCAAGCCAGGCCAAAACCAAAACGAAAGTATCAAGCAATCCAAGTCAAGTCAAAAACAAAAACCAAAGTGCCGGTACAGGCATGCCATGGGTGATCAGGCCACGCTTCCACTCAAATGGAGTGGGCAAGTTCCCAAGACCAGTCCTGTCAAGCATTCAAACCAAGTCAAAACCAAAGTGCTGATAAAGGCACGCTGTGGGTGATCAGGCCATGCTTCCACTCAAATGGACTGGGCAAGTTCCAAAGACTAGTCTTACAAAGTTTTAGATGTCCAGACTCCAAGTGCCAGTTCCTTCCTGGTGTTCAGCCACTGCATTGATCCTCCACGGGGGCCTGCCATGCACTGCTCTGGCGAGGCGTCCCACTGGGGCAAATGCCTGCCCGGGAGCCCTCTCAGGATCCGTGTCACTCGGGCTGGCTGGAGTCTCCCACAGGGATGTTCCACAGGGCAGGCTAAAGTCGCCTAAGGAGCTGCCTGGACCATCCGCCAATCACCTCACTTCCCGGTCAGGGAAACACGAAATGTAGCAGGTCGAGCCAGGGACAAAACTCCTCAGACACCGAGATAGTGAAGGGAGTGGCTTTAATCAGCTGGGAGCACTGGCAGGCTAGCGTCTTCAAATCCGAGCTTGTCAGGTGCTCAACTTCTGTCCCTTTTAAGGGCTCACAACTCTAAGGGGGTCCACATGAGAGGGTCGTGAACGATTGGGCAAGCCAGGGGGTAGGTAACAGGAGCTGCAAGCACCGGTGGTCAGAGTGAAACAGAGCAGAACGGGAGGTTTCCGATGTCCTTCCATACAATGTCTGGAATCTACAGATAACATCAGTTGCTAGGTCGGGGGTCGAATTTTAACTACCAGGCTTAGGTCAGGCAGGCCCAGGTGTGGTTTCTGGTCTGGTTCCTAGGCACTGGGCTACCTGCCTTTAGTTTCGCTTCTCTTTCCTTTTCTGAGTATAAAACAATATGAGAGGGTCTCTCTCTTCCCTCAGCGGGACTGCCCTCAGGTTCCTGGAATCACTCTGAGCACAAATTCAGAGAACTGGGTATTTTCCTCCCCCAGCCGCACACCTGGTTGTGAACAAGAGGGTTACCTAGGCCTATGGCGAACTCTGTGACCGTGGAACAGAACAGGGAGACTCTGGGATGGAGGCCCCTATCCACACGTGGACTCGTGTGGAGTTCACAGCCTGAACTCATGGCTCCCAAACACCAGTTATCCATGCAAATATGTTAACAGTCTCAGGAAGCGAAAGGCAAGTTATCATTTCTTTTGAAAATTATATACCTAAAAAATAAACTCTTTCACCGGAGGAAATTGATATATCAATATAACTGTGATTGCTGCTAAGGAGGAAAATTAACTAAAAAATACTTCTTTTTCAGAGACTTCACTGTCAAAGACAATGGGGTAAATACAGAGTATATACTGACATGTCTTTTGCTGAACTGATCCAAAAAAAATAAAAATGAAACAGAAAAGCAGACAAGGGGACCCCTTTTATGTCAGATGGAAACAGTTCCTCTTTGTCCCAGAAGCAACACTGGCAATGGGTTGGGTGCCTTGAATCCCTCTTTTTTAGGGTCAAGCGCCTATGGACACTGTAAACAATGAGATCGTTCTGCAGAAGGCCTAGCAATTATCTCTAATTTGCTCACTTCTCTTTTCTCAAAATCTTTCAGTTTCCTTATCTCTAAAATAAACCACTCTGGCTATTTTCTATTTAGGAAGTAGGAGGGGGAAAGATGGCTTATCTTTATTTATTTGATGATTTATATACCATGTGCTTCCAGAAGAACCTCAGGCCAGCTCACAGTTTTAACACACAGCACAAAGGCACAACAGGTCATTTAAACAGAGAGAAAAAGGAGTGCATGGAAAAGGAGAGGAAATAATTGGTGCTAGTAGATGCCACAGCAGAACAAATTCCTGCTGTATTAGTCCATTTTCACACTGCTATAAAGACATACCCAAACGCTCATGGATAGGAAGAATCAATATCGTGAAAATGGCCATACTGCCCAAAGTAATGTATAGATTCAATGCTATCCCCATCTAGCTACCATTGACTTTCTTCAAGAATTAGAAAAAACTACTTTAAATTTCATGTGGAACCAGAAAAGAGCCCGCATTGCCAAGACAATCCTAAGCAAAAAGAACAAAGCGAGAGGCATCACACTACCTCACTTTATACTACAAGGCTACAGTAACAAAAACAGCATGGTACTGGTACTAAAGCAAGTATATAGACCAATGGAACAGAACAGAGGCCTCAGAAATAGTGCCACACATCTACAACCATCTGATCTTTGACAAACCTGACAAAAACAAGTAACGGGGAAAGGATTCCCTATTTAATAAATGGTGTTGGGAAAACTGGCAGCCATATGCAGAAAACTGAAACTGAATCCCTTCCTTACACCTTATACAAAAATTAACTCAAGATGGATTAAAGACTTAAACACAAAACATAAAAACCCTAGAAGAAAACCTAGGCAATACCATTCAGGACATAGGCATGGGCAAAGACTTCATAACTAAAACACCAAAAGCAATGGCAAAAAAAGTCAAAATTGACAAATGGGATCTAATTAAACTAAAGAGCTTCTGCACAGCAAAAGATACTGTCATCAGAGTGAACAGGAAACCTACAGAATGGGAGAAAAATTTTACAATCTATCCATCTGACAAAGAGCTAATATCTAGAATCTACAAGGAACTTAAACAAATGTACGAGGAAAAAACAACCCCATCAAAAAGTGTGTGAAGGATATAAACAGACGCTTCTCAAAAGAAGACATTTATGTGGCCAACAAACATATGAAAAAAAGCTCATCATCACTGGTCATTAGAGAAATGCAAATCAAAACCACAATGAGATACCATCTCACGCCAGTTAGAATGGCAATCATTAAAAAGTGAGGAAATAATAGATGCTAGAGAGGATGTGGAGAAATAGGAAAGCTATTGCACTGTTGGTGGGAGTGTAAATTAGTTTAACCATTGTGGAAGATAGTGTGGCAATTCCTCAAGGATCTAGAATCAGAAATACCATTTAACCCAGCAATCCCATTACTGGGTATATACGCAAAGGATTATAAATCATTCTGCTATAAAGTCACATGCACACATATGTTTATTGTAGCACTGTTCACAAAAGCAAAGACTTGGAAGCAACCCAAATGCCCATCAATGATAGACTGGATAAAGAAAATATGGCACATATACACCACAGAATACTATGCAGCCATAAAAAAGGATGAGTTCATGACCTTTGCAGGGACATGGATGAAACTGGAAACCATCATCTTCAGCACACACAGGGACAGAAAACCAAACACCGCATGTTCTCACTCATAAGTGGGAGTTGAACAATGAGAACACATGGACACAGGGAGGGGAGCATCACACACCAGGGCCTGTCAGGTGATGGGGAAAAGGGGGAGGAATAGCATTAGATGAAATACCTAATGTAGATGGTGAGTCGATGGGTGCAGCAAACCACCATGGCACGTGTATACCAATGTAACAAACCTGCACGTTCTGCACATGTATCCCAGAACTTAAAGTATAACTTAAAAAAAAAAAAAAGAAAAGAAAAGAAAAATAAAAAGAAACACCGACCACAGGCTAATAATTCTGGCCGGTTTATAGAGGCTACACACTTCAGCCTTCACATCCTTGCTTCACCTTTTGATGTCAAAGGCTTCATTATAACACATTTAAATGTTAAGTCTCCACCCCAAAGTAACCATAGGACACACAGCATATAACATACATGTTTGTTCAACACACAAGCATAAGGACTCTACTCATGAATACTCATGGGTCCTCCTGTAACCTGTTAAATGTGTGTGTTTATCCTACCTGTTCAACATAAACCCCCGTGCCACCCTCTAATCCCTCAAAGTGCCTATTTCTGGCTTCAGCTGGAGATATCCTTCCCAGCCTGTAGAAATGGCCATGTTGTAGGCTATAACCCTTTATAAGAAATAGTCTCCTAGGCCGGGCACGGTGGTTCATGCCTGTAATCCCAGCACTTTGGGAGGCTGAGGTAGGTGGATCACTTGAGGTCAGGAGTTCAAGACCAGCCTGGCTGACATGGTGAAACCCTGTCTTTACTAAAAATACAAATATAGCCAGGTGTGGTGGCAGGCACCTGTAATCTCAGCTACTCAGGAGGCTGAGGCAGGGGACTCACTTGAACCCAGGAGATGGAGGTTACAGTGAGCCGAGATCATGCCACTGTACTCCAGCCTGGGTGACAGAGCAAGACTCTGTCTCAAAAACAGAAAAGAAAGAAAGAAAGAGAAATAGTCTCCTTCCAAATGTATAAATCTTGTGATTTTTCAGGTAACAATAGGATTAATACCCCAACAATCACAGGCACGAGCTAAGGGAGAGGGCTAGAACCACAGCAATGGGTGCTGTGGGAGTCCAGGGTACCTGCTCAAGCAGCTTGCCCGTGCCCTGTGGTCCTGCTCATGCTCGATACCAGATGGACCACATCATCTTATAACATATTGTTGCTGGACCCACTCCCCCTTGTGACTCCATGGGCCTGGTAGGATTTAGTTCCTGACAAGCAATTCTGGCCACATGGTCATTTGGTGTCCATAGTCAGGGTCAATTCTCCATCTCTAGGGCCCAGCAGCAGGCCGGGAGTCGTTCTTCAGAAGGGTGTGTAATTCTGTTTGGGAGATGGTGTAGCCACATTCCAGAACTCTGAGAGCCTGCACTGTGACGCTGTCTCTGAGGCTTGCCACAGACTTTGCAGTGTCTTCTTCCGTCTCTGATACACGGATGGCCCTGTCATCAGAACTGCTTGATCACAGCCCGGACCTGTGACACAGCTCGCTCCTGCCCTGGGCTCTATCCTCAAAGCTGCCACCTTTGCATCACCCAGCGTGGTGTGGATTGTACTACCTTTAAAACGCAAAGAGACCCACCAGGTGTTCTACTCACTGCTTCTTGATAAGAAATGCAAGATTTAATTATTTATCTTCTAGTTTAGAGGGGATATTCCAACGTACCTGTGAACCCCAGGTACCTAAAAATGGAGCCAATATGGCCACCCCCTCAATCTTAGAAGATTTCTCTCCCACTGTCTGGAGTGCATGTATCTTACAAGGGCCTCCAGCATGTTAGCCACCTCTTGCTCATCCAGACTGGTTGACATCATCTTTTTCATATAGCGGAAGTACAGATGAACGAGGTCTGTACTGCAGCGGGCAGGAGAGTGAGCATAGTCATGGTACGAACTGTAAATATACACACATATACTGTATAATATACCATATATATAGTGATCATTCCATTAGATCTGAAATTATTTCAGATTGTCTTTTATAAGTGGGACAAAAATAAATGCACTGGACACATAACAGCCACAAAGTACCAGAGGCTGCATTAACCTGATCCAGTGGAGGTGCCACATTCAGAATGACAGCTTGGATTGGGGCTACAGCTTGGTTGGGCTTGCAGGGTCCATCCAGCTTCTGCAGGGCCAGACGGATGAATTCAACAGAGATATGGTGGGGATCACCCTTGCATCCTTTACGTCCTGAAGGTTGATACTACTCTCTTCCATCCCTCCCCCACCCACCACCGGAAGGAGATACTGTTTTAATTTACTTTCTTAACCAGGGACAGTAGTTTCAAAGGCCTCCACTTTCCTTTTGTCACTAAGAAAGCACTTAGTGAAGATCCCGTAAATCCTTAACAAACCCATGGGGAGCTCCAGAGCCCACTGGTGCCCATCAGAATAGTCCCATGTTGGGCCAAAATAGCCCCTGTGTCATTCAGTCACCTGATACAGGCGGCCCTCGGAAGGGGGAGTCTCAGGCAAGGCAGGTCCAGGTAGCTGAACAGACCCTGAGAGAGCTGACAGCTGAAGGGTGAGTGCTAACCACACTCCCTGCAGCCGGGACAACAAGCCTTGTAGGAGGGGGAATCCGGGCAAAGTCGTTCCCTGTCTGGCCTGTGTGCTAGGAGCCAAGCTGCTCTGGAATCCCATATTGGAGGGGATCTTCCTGGCCATGGGGCAGCTTGGTGGAAGGGCCACTTGTAAATTTCATCCACAACAACCGCTAAAAGTGTGGTAATCAGCTGCAGAATCCACGGCATCCCTTCACCTAACACTGTTCAGTGAATCACGAGCCAGGCACTGTTTGCGGCTCTGTGCATGAGTTATTTCTTTGATTCTCACGGCACCCAATAGAGGGACTACCCTCACTCTGTCCCTGTTACACAGCAGGAAAGTGAGGCTTAGAAAGTGGAAGTAACTTGCCTAAGGTCATGCAGCTAATAAAGGCGGGGCTGGGATGCCCTTCCTCTTACTGCTTTTGTAGCATCATATTAATTAAATTTTTCTGCAAAGCCCAAAAGTGAAGGAGCAAATGCACGGTGAAGCAGGAAATAACTTTCTATTGCCTTGTATTTGCTTGCTGGTTGATAATGGAAATAACTAGTTCTGCTTTATCATTTTCATTATTTTCATTATCAGTTATTCTTCATATTTTCTAATGTTTAAGAATGGCCCTGAATCTTTTCGTATTATCATTATTCAGTTAGAAACGATGTCCCAGTTTCTATCCCTCAATAAATCCTGGAGTGGTGTCTGTTGAGAACGTGTATGGGTGAGAGAATAAGACAGCCTCTCATTCTAAAAATACATTGAAGCAGGAGAAATAGGCTGCGCGTTAATTTTTTTTTTCTCTAAAGCAGCTCAAGATGGCACCTCTCAGCTCATTAATTCTCGAAACAGCCCTATGAAGATGGGTACCAAGGAGATTTCCCATGTTTCAGAATAAAAAGGAGGTAAGTGGATGGAGGAAAAGAAATTGAAACACCAGGAAGAGCTTATCTTATTAGAAACGAAGTGTCTGCCAGTGCAGGAGCTAAAATCAGATCTGAATTCAAACCTGTAGTCAGGAAATGATTCCTCTATTCTATGGGACAAGTAGAAAGGGCATGGAAGAAGTATTCTTAGAGCTAACTTGTTTTTATCTAGAGAGGAGAATTTGTGGCTACACAGGTATTCATTATATTATTATCTGTACTTTTCTGAAACTTTTAATACAAAAAAAGCTTTAAGAAATCTGAAAAAAAGAGATATGAAGGGAAGGAGGAAGGGAAGAAAAAGGAAGGAAGGAGGGAATTATTTTTTCCACACACACGTTTCTTTTTCCTGAAAGGAGAAAACAATTTTCTGAATCAATTTATAAAAATAAGCAACCCCAGCTTTTCTTCCTCTACCACCTTCCAAATTTAAAAGCAAACATGAAAAGCAGCATCCCTAAAATCAGAGTAATAAGGCCTGGTACGGTGGCTCATGCCTGTAATCCCAGCACTTTGGGAGGCCGAGGTGGGTGGATCACGAGGTCAGGACTTCGAGACCAGCCTGGCCAACATGGCGAAAACCCATCTCTACTAAAATAAATAAATAAATAAATAAACAAACAAACAAACAAACAAACACAAAAATTCGCTGGGAATTGTGGCAGGCGCCTGTAATCCCAGCTACTTGGGAGTCTAAGGCAGGAAAATCGCTTAAACCCAGGAGGCAGAGGTTGCAGTCAGCCGAGATCGTACCATTGCACTCCAGCCTGGGCGACAAGAGCATGACTCGGTCTTAAAACATAAAAATAAAAATATAGACTTTAAGCATAACCTTGACCTGATCTTCTTGTTAAGTAGCTTCTTCTTAATAAGGACACTAAACTTATCAACAACAAAGCAGTGGAGGATATTGTACATTTGGGCAGCATGGTGACACCGTAAAGCAAAGGCAGTATGGCACGACGGGAAGAAGGGCCTTTGGCTCCAAAGAGACCTGTGTCAGATGTGCAGCTCTATCATTTACTAGTCGTCTGGCTTGGACAAGTCATTTAATCTCTCAGCATTTTACTTTTCTCATCTGCAATATGAGGATAAGAAAATCTAGCTCCTAATTGTGCTTAGGACTACATGAGATGATTTGCTATAGTGCCTGGCATAAGCATTAGCAAACCCTCCTGCTTACC
The DNA here is from genome assembly GCF_002776525.5 of Piliocolobus tephrosceles. Taxonomy (NCBI): domain Eukaryota; kingdom Metazoa; phylum Chordata; class Mammalia; order Primates; family Cercopithecidae; genus Piliocolobus; species Piliocolobus tephrosceles. Next base: position 5,703,736 of record NC_045434.1, on the reverse strand, counting down.
CACTCCTTTACTACTAAACAGGCTTAATAAGAGAGTTTTTTCTGCATACAAAGCAGAGCTCTTCAGGTCATTTTCAGGTGCAGCACTTGTTACATGAGCTCTTCTCTGAAAATGAGCCAGGACGGCTTTTTCCCGTAAGTCTCACTGGCCGTGTCCAGGAATAGCCAGGCACCTCTCTTCAAGGGTGACAATGGAAGAAGCAAGGTACACACTATGCCCTGACTCTCTAACAAGCCTCTAATTTAATTTGCTTGTCTCTGGGCCTATTTGTTATCTCTGATCTGGTGGTCCCTGAAGCAGCTCTAATGAGGCTTTCACATGCTCCAGACTCCTGAAATTTGGGAGGCAATTGCAGGTAAAGAAAAGTTGGGTAGGGAGAGAGCATATTCACAGACTCGGAATGAAAAGGACAAAGAGGCACTCTGGGAGTGTGATCAGAGGCTGCCTTCCTCAGAGTGGAACTCAGCACACGGTGGACTTCCCCTCTGACAGTATTTTGCATGCCCTGCAGAGGCAAGGTTTGCTGTGGACAGAATTGGACAGAGTAAGCCCCAGTATCTGAAGGCAGGGTAGAAAGACAAATTTTATGTAGAGCCAAAAGGCTCAGAAATATCCCTGGAGAAAAAGATAAAAGCTTTGTTAAACATGCTGCCTGTTCGACCGTCTCTGTTAATGAATGGCCTCTACTCTCCATGGAAAGGAGAAAAGCCACTTTACCTAAAGCAGATCCCACTCACATGGCTCTCACCAGTCCTCAGTGCCTGAACAGCTCAGACTTGTTCAATGTCACCTCAATTCTGTCTTTTCAACCTTGTCTCCAATCAAGATCCTCTTCCCCAAGACAGAAGAGGATCTTGAGTGGAGACAAGTTTCAAAAGACAGAATTAATAAAAGATAGACTAATTGGGTTTGGTGCCAATACTGCTCACCTCTAAAACATCCTATTGTTTTCCTGAATAGGGATTATGAAACAGTCAAAATCATTTTCATAAACATAGTAAGATAACATCTGACTTTTTAACTTTCTTTCTCTCACAAGTGTAACAGTAACGTTTTCCAGAGGTTATATGATATATTCAGAATTATCTGAAAAGACCTTTCAAATACTCCTCTCTTTTCTAACAACATATCTCTGTGAGGGTGAACTTTCTTCCTGTTCTTCAACTAAAGCAACATACTGTACCAGACTGAAGGCAGAAGCAGAATCCAGCATCTTCTGTGAGCCAGACAATAGAGAGATTTGCAAAAAGGTAAAGCAACACCATGCTCCTCTAGGAATATGTTTTTTGTTTGCTTGGGGAGATTAGCTATTTTTCATTTATAAATGTTATTTATGCTAGCATTTAATGAATTTATTGCTGCTATTTTAAATAAATAAATGAACATTTAATGTTTTTAATTTTAACATAGTAAGAATTAATAGGGTCGGGCGCAGTGGCTCACACCTGTAATCCCAGCACTTTGGGAGGCCAAGGCGGGTGGATCACCTGAGGTTGGGAGTTCAAGACCAGCCTGACCAACATGGAGAAACCCCGTCTCTACTAAAAATACAAAAAATTAGCCGGGCGTGGTGGTGCATGCCTGTAATCCCAGCTACTCGGGAGGCTGAGGCAGGAGAGTCGCTTGAACCTGGCAGGCGGAGGTTGCAGTGAGCTGAGATCGTGCCACTGCACCCCAGCCTGGGCAACAAGAGTGAAACTCCGTCTCAAAAAAAAAAAAAAAAAAAAGAATTAATAGCTGTGACTCATATAAACAAAATTTCTTTAGAGTCTGTGGTTATTTTTAAATGGGTAGATGTCCTAAGACCAAAAACAACTGAGAACTTCTCTAGCCCTAAACATTTAACACTTCCAAATGTTTTCTGCAAGATGAGGTCTCCCTTTCTAGGTAGCTTCCTTGAACATGATACTAAAAAAATATACTGCATGCCCTTGCGTGACCATGTCTGGCCTATTCATAATGCTTTGTCTCAACCAATCAGTAATGCAGATCACACTTCAGTAATTTCTTCTTTTCTGCAGTGGCAGGGAAGCCAGCCTACCTCGGTCTCTGCCCCTTTATGCTTCTCAGGGTGAACCAGACACTTCACTATTCCCTCAAACTGCAGGGGACACCTCAGGCTCATCGTTTGAAGGAGAAAGCACCACTCCCAACCTTCCCATAGCTGGGAAATGAGACCGGGGGCTGTGGCTCACACCTGTAATCCCAACACTTTGGGAAGCCAGAGCAGGTGGATTGCTCGAGCCACGGAGTTCGAGACTAGCCTGGGCAACGTTAGTGAAACCCCATCTCTACCAAAAACAATTTTTCATTAGCTGGGCATGGTGGCACATGCCTGTAGTTCCAGCTCCTTGAGAGGCTGAGGTTGGAGGATTGCTTGGGCCTGGGAGGTCAAGGCTGTAGTGAACTATGATGGCACCACTACACTCCAATCTGGGTAACAGAGTGAGACCCTGTCTTCAAAAAAAAGAAGCCTTCCACAGCTAAGGAATAGTGACTTTGACTTTGTCCAACAGCTTCTCCAAAATCATCTTCCGTCTCCCAACAACTCTCAGTTATTTCACATCCACAAACTGGTGACAAGTTTAAGAACACCGTGACGTCTCAACCCTAAAATTCCTTCTTCTGAACCACTGTAACATATTGCTTACATTTCTCTTATGGTTTTAAAATCTGATTTGTTTACAGTTGTTTACGGTCAGATACACGCCTTACCCAAATAGAATGTAAGCTACTTGAAGGTCTGATTTTTGCGTCTTCTAATCTCTAGAACGTAAAAAAAGTAATGCTGATTACACATTGGTAGAATTGCTAGAGGCTAATTCTAATTCCCGAAAGGAGATGATCACAAGAGACAATTACTCTCACATGGAGTTCTTCCAAGTTTTTCTGACACTTACCATTTTAGAGTTCTTCCATGTTATTGGTTTAAAAAAAAAAAAAAAAAAGTAGAACCATGCCACAGGAAAGGTACATCAGAGACTGCCAAGGATGAGTGCTCCATCCCCATGGCTGAAATAAGGATCTCCAAAGAGGCTGTGGTGTGATTGAGGAACATCATGAGCCTGTTCCGGGGGATGTGGTTGCAAGTTCAGGACAAATTGACTGCACCCATTTATACCACCCTTCAAAGCATCCCAGAGACAAGTGTCACCACCCTTTTCACACACAGACGTGGGCATTCACAGAATCATACAGCGTTTGTGTAAACAGGGCCTCCAGACATCTTCTGGCCTCATTTGCAAATGAGTTCTGTGTGTGCTGCTCAAATCCCTGGGTTAGCTAAGGGAGGAACATTCTGTGACTCCTCTGTGCCTCCCAGGCCAGGGCCCTTTCAACTGCACTGATGACACAGGTGTCTGGCTATGATACAATCATATATCCTGACGGACCCATGGATCAAGTCTGAATAGGAAGATGTCAACTAAAATGACAAACAGAGAGAGGCTCTCCAAAAGAAATTTATTTGGAAATAGAGTGTTGCAATGGAAATATCTGTGCCATAGTAAATTCGGTGTGTATTCAGTATTCAAGGAGATAAAAGCAGACAAACATTTTTAAAGAACAAAATGAGAAGAATTACATAATTATGTTTAAATAATTATCCTTGGCTACAAAGATCAAAAGATCAATAGCGGCCAGGTGCAGTGGCTCACACTTGTAATCCCAGCACTTTGAGAGGCCAAGGTGGGCGGATCACAAGGTCAGGAGTTGGAGACCAGCCTGGCCAATATGGTGAAACCTCATCTCTACTAAAAATATAAAAATTAGCTAGGAGTGGTGGCAGGCACCTGTAGTCCCAGCTACTTGGGAGGCTGAGGCAGGAGAGTCGCTTGAACCCAGGAGGCGGAGGTTGCAGTGAGCTGAGATCATGCCACTGCACTCCAGCCTGGGCAAGAAAGTGAGACTCTATCTCAAAAAAAAAAAAAAAAAAAAAAAAATCAATAGCATAGGTGATACCAGTCTGAGGTTAGACAGGCAGTTGCTGGAAAAATGACCCTGCAGAGTAGTTTTTGTGTAAGCTTATGATGGCCTTTGTGCAAGGCTGTGGTTTTTGTAGAGTCTTTTTTGCTGTCAGGCATGCAAGCATGAGAGCCCTCTCTTCATGACCTTCCTCGACTCTGTTTGTCAGGGTTTTCTTAACATTAGTGGCTTCATTTTGGTTCTGATAACTTTTGCAAAGAGAAACTTCAAAGGAAAATTTGTAGAGGGAAGGATGGTAGGGAGAAGGGAAAAGGAAACTGGAAATAAAATATAACTATGGGCACAAAAAACTAAAAATACATTTACTTTTTAAAAAGAAACAAAACAAAAACAAAATTCTGCCATTTCTCATTCTTCTTCCATTCATTTTCTGTTGCTGCACAGCAAACTTCCACCAATAGTGGCTTAAAATAACTCTCACTGATTATCTCCATCCTGTAGGTGGGAAGGCCAGGCAGGGCTCAGCCAGCTTCGCAGTTCGGGTCTCTAGAGGCTGTCATTGAGGTATTCATTGGGCTGTGCCCATACTTGGAATTCAGTGTCCTTCCTGCAGCTCATTCAGATTCTTGGCAGAATTCAGTTCTTTGTGGTTGTAGGACTCATACCAACTTTATTTCTTCTTAAGGCCAACAAGACACTATCTCTACTGCTTTGACTCTCTCTCTGACTTCAGAAAGTGCCCAGTGCCACCTCTTTTAAGGACTCATCTGATTAAGGAAGGTCCACCTAGAATAATCTCATTTTTTATTAATCTAAAATCAAGTGATTAGTAACCTAATCACAGAGTCACATCTCATATCTTCATTAGCTCCACCCACACTTAAGGAGAGGGGACTATACAAGGTGTATACACCGGGGGTAGGATTTTGGAGGGCCATAGTACGATTCTGTTCACCATCATCTGTCCTCTGGCCCAGCGATTTAGGTTTCCCCCAAATACAACAGACATTCACTTCCTACCAAGGTTCCCAAGAGTCTTATTCTATTTATAGCAACAGTTCAAAGTCCAAAACCTAGGTTTGCTTTTCCATGGCTATGGTCCAAATGTTGGTGTCCTCCCAAAATTCATATACTGAAAACCTAATCACCAATGAGATGATATTAGGAGGTGAGCCCTTTGGTAAGTGATGAAGTCTTGAATCCCCATGAATGGGATTAGTGCTCTTATAAAACAGTTCCCAGAGACCTCACTTGCCATGCCAGGTAATAGCAGAAGGTATCATCTTGTCATCTTGCTGAACCGGAAAGGGGACCCTTACCAGACACCCAGTCTGCCAGAAATTTGATTTTGGACTTCCCCGCCTCCAGAAGGGTGAGAAATAAATATCTGTTCTTTATAAACTTTCCAGTTGATGATATTTTGTGATAGCAGCCAAATGGACTAAGACAGCCACTTATGGATTTTCTAAAAACGCAAGTAACAATTCTAGGCCACCTGTCAGTTAAACAAAAGTAGATTTATTATTTTTAAACAAGAAATCACTTGTTAGGAATCCCATGCCTGTCCTCAAAGATGGCTCCTAGTTTGCAGACCAGCAGTGGTTTCCCCACTTCTGCACCATCATTCGAGGCTTAGAATTCGTCAGAGCACTAGGAAGGGGACCTCAGAAGCTGAGCAACAGAAGTCTCTGACCCTGTGGTTCCACCACCTGCTTTGGTTTCATAATGTGGGAAACTAAAAGGATGTCATTTCAAATGGTCTCTGGCCCCTTATTCATTGATTAATCTAAACTTGTGACACAATAGTTCCTCCAATTCTTAGTATGCAAGAAGAGGGTGGCAGGTAAGTGAGCCAGACAACTGGTTACACTTAAGGCAGCAGAGACAGCCTGGGATTGTCTGCTGCCATTTGCGACCAGTTCAGATTCATGGCAGGCATGGGAGAGAACAGGGAGTTAATGGGAAAAATACTTTCCTGTGGTTTATCTTCTGCAGACAATGCCTCATAACTCTCTGGACTTCATCAGTACTTCTTCCTTAAGTATTATAGCATATGGAAGTTTGGAAGGTCTACCTAATTTCTTTTCAAGCAATAACTTTCTGATTATTTTTTGTTTTAATTTTCATGGCTGCTATTAAATACACATTTTTCTTTCTTTTTTTTTTTTTTTTTTTTTTTTTTGATGGAGTCCCGCTCTGTTGCCCAGGCTGGAGTGCAGCGGCACAATCTCAGCTCACTGCAACTTCTACCTCCCAGGTTCAAGCGATTCTCTTGCCTCAGACTCCCGAGCAGCTGGGATCGCAGGCCCCTGCTACCACGCTAAGCTAATTTTTGTATTTTTAGCAGAGACGAGGTTTCACCATGTTGGCCAGGCTGATCTCAAATTTCCAACCTTAAGCTATCCACCTGCCTCGGCCTCCCTACGTGCTGGGACGACAGGTGTGAGCCACCATGCCTGACCTAGATTTGGTACATATCTTTGAAAAGAAGTATCAAGTATCACTCATATTCTGCATTTTCTTTTGTCTGTGTAATCTGTCAAAAACTGAGAGGTTATATTATCTACCACAACGATTGTGCTATTATCAATTTTTACTTATATTTACAAAGATACTTATTGGCTTTTTACACTTCAAAACTCTGCTATTTGATTTGTAAAATGTCATGATTTTAAAAGCCTCATTGAGGGCTGCAGCCCTCATTTTCAATAGCCCTCTTGACTATTTCATATTCTTACTTAGTATTTTAACTGGTGAACTTCTGATCATCATTTCCTTTTGAAGTTTTGAGTTAGTTCATTTTGGCTACGCCTCGTTTAGATGGCATATTGCTAGATGTCTGTTTTTAATTTCATTCTGAGGAATTTTTTCTTCAATAAGTGAGTTCGCTTCCTTCTACTGTTAAATCATATTAGTTTTGTCATTCATTTCATCTTTTATATTTGTAATGACTGCTTTTTGGATTTTTTGTTTTTGTTTACATTATTCTATTTTTCTTTGCTTTTCCTTTAGGATTTTGATGGTTTTATAAGCTGCTGGGTTCTCTGTGGGCTTGGCTTTCTAAATTTAAGTTTTATGTCTGAAGTTGTATGACTTAGTACTTCAACTGCTGACATAGGAGGAAAAGCAAAGAAATAACACAAAATTGAGGGGAGTGGTTTCCTTTGGGGGTGTGCAGTAGGGTGGCATAGAGTGGAACACATAGGTAAATGCAAATTATAGATATTTGTTCAATATCCTAAAGTTGGGTGGTGGGCTCCAGGCATTCATTATACTCATGCTTGCTTTTTTTTTTTTTTTGGAGATAGAGTCTCACTCTGTAGCCTAGGCTGGAGTGCAGCGGCACAATCTCAGCTCACTGCAACCGCCACCTCCCAGGTTCAACCAATTCTCCTGCCTCGGCCTCCCGAGTAGCTGGGACTATAGGCGCACACCACCACACCCAGCTAACTTTTTGTATTTTAGTAGAGATGGGGTTTCACCATGTTGCCCAGGCTGGTCACGAATTCCCGAGCTCAGGCAATCCACCTGCCTCTGCCCCCCAAAGTGCTGGGATTACAGGCATGATATATTCATGCTTTAAACTTACATACATTTCATTTATATTCTCATGCATATGCCAAATATTATTTTAAAGAATGAAAATATAATTGTCAATTTCATAAGTATTGACTTCTTCCAAAGCTTTTAATGTTTTTGTCCCTATCAGCACCCTCTTCCCTATCTCAGCATACTAGTTTTCCTTGTTATACTCTTGACTTCTTACCCTGTCTGTTTGGGGTAAACCACTATTTTGATAATGTTGCTTTTAGTCAAAGACTACCAAAAGCAAAATGACATGCGTGCAATGATTTCAACAATACTAAACAAGCAAAACCGTATAAAGCATGTAAACAAGGACTACAGAATAAGACACAAAATGAAAATATTTTATGTTAGTGTTGTCAGATTATATGTTACAATTTTTCCCTGGAATTGTTCTTTGCTACCTCATCATTCAAATTAAAATGTCAACAAGAAACAGTAACTATAGCCATGTAGCCTACTTACCTGTGCCATGATAAAAATATCACACTACAAAATTTTTTGTATTTGTATATTATGTTATATTCAAAAGTGTTTCAGATTTTCAAAAGAAAGTTAGAAACAGTCTCTTTAGATGAATGGTTTTGGCAGATTATGAAAGCCTAAAATTGTTGGCAAACTTGAACCTAAAAAAAGTAATTTGATGCTAATTAGCTATTTAAACATGCAGAAGATAACTGAAGTGAGAGAAAGGAATGAAAAAGAAAGTCAGCCTTATCTGAATAGTAACAACACACAGGAAAATAGAATAATTTAGAGCTGGGGAATTAAAATAGTCCTTGTCTCCTCACAGAACAAAAGGAAAAAAATACTCTGAAGTCTTTGATGCAATGGTGTGGAAAATTTATGTTTGAAAAAGCTGCATGTTTGAAAAATTGCATTTTTAAAATTAGTTCAGATTTTAGCCATTAACTTCAAACTAGCATAAGAGTGTTCCTACGTGGAGCAGACTCAATTCGAGGCTAAAGGAAAAGCACCTGACATTTTAGTTAGCCTACGCGGTCTGTCATGGATAAACCTATAAGTGCCTTTAGGATTTCTGAGGTGTGAAAAACAGCTCTGGACCTCAGAGGCTAAGGTTGAATCAGAGCTGAAAGTGGACTTTGCTGATCAAACCTCCGTCAGCGACAGCAAATGTTACACAGACGTTGAGACCACTGGGAGAGCTGAGTGCTTGTGACTGACATTATTTTTATCTGAACCCCCTCTCCAAATACCAGTGGGTCCCTGGGGTTGCCAAAATAACTTAAATGCTCTTTATAGGAAAAGCTGAGGTCATTTTTGTCAATGTGTTCAAGTTGCCAGATTCTTTGAAAGCACCAATTCTTGTCTTCAGTGTCATAACGAAGAATCACTTCTAAGCATTTCTAAATAACAATCATCATCTTACTACATCCAAAAAGTTGTTTAAAGCATGTACTTCAGAACAGTCATATTTAAATTCTTCCTTTGACTTCATGTCCCATTGCACATGGAAATGAAAGCTGCCATGAGACACGGAATTGGAAGAGTTTCTGGGAGAATTGGAGGGTAAGGGGTTGACTCTGGCAGTTTCTAGGCATCGCTTTCATCTCTCACCATCAGCAAGGAGCGTGAGTAACCCACGGCAGCCTGCTCTGAGAAGACGCCATGCAGTGTCTTCGTGTCTTGGGCCGCAGTGGGAGCTGTAGGCTTGTGATTCCCCTCCGCCCAGTTCACCAAAGCTCAGGGACCAGCCCCAGATGATCTACAACCACCACGACTCTCTTCCCATGAGCCAGGCTCCATGTTCTCCAGCCACAGGGGGTCAGCACTGCTTTCGGGTACATGATAGACTCATGGGAAGTGTTGGTGGCCTCCCAGAAAAACACACCACCCTCTTCACTGACAGCAAAGGACCAGGCATAACCAGCATAGATCTGGGGACCCCATCCCAGGAAAGCCAAACCGCTTGGAGGTGGTGGACCGTCTCGTTTTTCTGCTCCACATGGTCCAGCCAGCAAGAGTCACCAAAGCATCAGAAGAAGATGTGCTTCTGGGGGTCCAGGACCAGCATGTGGTCAGCTCTGCAGGCCACATCTGCACCACCACGTGCGTTACTGGCAGAATCTACTAATCTTTCCTCTTCTCCATGAAGACAGCCACTCACCTGGGCATCAGCTCCCAGCTGGACTCTGTCCACAGCAGTGGGGATATGAACTTCTCATCATGAGTTGTGTCCCAGGTAACCATATTCAGGGCTCCCAGAGGAACAAAGTTTGTTTTTTTGTTTTTTGTTTTGTCCTTGTTTTTTTGTTCTTGCTGTCCATCATCCTACTGAATTCAGCCCCCTGGGCCATTTTGGTGAATGGCTGGCCTCGTATATCTTCTGCGCAGGGCTAGGAACTGCATCTATCTGACGACCAAGCCCCACCTTCTGCATCCTGTTCTCTCCAAAGGCAAATGTAGAACCCACTTCCTGCAACACCAGGGTATGGTTCCACCCACATGCTGCTGACATAGTAGCCCCAGGACTGGAACCCTCTATAAGTCCGGGGGCTTCAGCTTTCTTGGTATCACCATGTTTCAGCTGCCCCTTTTCATTTCAACTCCAACTCCACAGATTCCCTTCTGTGGTGATAAGTGGGCTGTAGAAAGCACATGTACCCCACTCAAACCACTGCCTGTACCTGGGCCCCCAACAGGAATCCAATTCTATGAGACACCCACAAATTCTGACTGGGGGTCATCATTGTGTAAGGACTTTTACAACCAATCAAGTCCCAGCCAGTTGCTCCCAAAATCAAGGCTGCCATTTGCACTTAGAACCTTCACATTTGCTGCACTCCTTGGTGTGTCTGGCTCCATGATGATGACAGCTGCACCTCCCACCTTGTTAGCCACCTGGTCTGCCATGCTGGGTGCTTGCCCCTGCAGGGACCACCTCATGTTCCAAGCTTTCCTTCTCATGCAGCTGCTTGCCACCGCTGCTGCTGCAGCACTTTGTCCTTGCATTGTTAATAATCACCTCCCTTGCCACCAAAGGGTTTATGATGCTTGCAATAATACACAGCTGTGATGGTACTGGCACGAAAACAGACGCATAGACCAATGGAACAGAATAGAGAACCCAGAAATAAAGATGCACACCTACAGCCATCTAATTTTTGACAAAGTCCAAAAAAAAGGAATGGGGAAAGTACTTCCTCTTCAATAAATAGTGCTGGGATAGCAGGCTAGTCATACACAGAAGAATGAAATTGGACCCTTACCTGTCACCATATACAAAAATTAACTCAAGATGAACTAAAGATTTAAATGTACAACCTCAAACTATAAAAATCCTAGAAGAAAACCTAGGAAATGCCATTCTGGAAGGAATTTATGACTAAGTCATCAAAAGCAATTGCAACAAAAATAAAATTGACAAGTGGGACCTAACTCAAGAGCTTCTGCACAAGAAAAGAAGCTATCAACGGAGTAAACATACAACCTGCAGAATGGGAGAAAATATTCACAAACTACATATCTGACAAAAATCTAACGTCCAAAATATTTAAGGAACTTAATCAATTGGACAAGCAAAAAACAATCCCATTAAAAAATGGACAAAAGACATGAACAGAAACTTCTCAAAATAAGACAAACAAGTAGCTAACAAACATATGAAAAAAATGCTCCACATCACTTATCATCAGGGAAATGCAAATCAAAACCACAATGAGATAGTACCTTATGCCAGTCAGAATGGCTATTACTAAAAGTTAAAAAACCACAGTTGTTGGCATGGCTGCAGAGAAAAACAAGTGCTTATACACTGTTGGTGGGAATGTAAATTAATTCAGCCACTGTGAAAAGCAGTTTGGAGATTTCTCAAAGGACTTAGAACTACCACTCGACCCAACAATCCCATTACTGGGTGTATACCCAAAAGAAAAGAAATCATTCTCCCAGAAAGACACACACTCGAACATGTCCATCATGGCACCATTCGCAATAGCAGACATGGAATCAATCTAGGTGCCCATCTATGACAGATTAGAAAAAGAAAATGTGGTAGGTATACACTCATGTAGTTTGGATATTTGTCCCCACTCAAATCTTATGTTGAAATGTAATCCCCAGTGTTGGAGGTAGGGCCTGGTTGGAGATATTTGGTTTATGGTGATGGATCTCTTATGGCTTGGTGTTGTCCTTGCAACAGCAAGTGAGTTTTCATGAGATATCATTGTTTAAGTGTGGGGCACATCACCCACTCTCTTTCTTGCTCCTACCAAGTGAAGTGTCTGCTCCTGCTTCACCTTCTGCCATGAGTAAAAGCTCCCTGAGGCCTCCTCAGAAGCCTAGCAGATGGCAGTGCCATGCTTGTACAGCCTGCAGAACCATGAGCCAATTAAACCTCTTTTCTTAATAAATTACCCAGTCTCAGGTATTTCTTTATAGCAATACAAGAATGTCCTAAAACATAGACCATAGAATATTATGCAGTCATAAAAAGAATGAAATCATAACCTTTGCAGCAACACGGATGCAGCCTGGAGGCCATTATCCTAAGCAAACAAGAACAGACAAAAGAATGGAAAACCACATACCTCATGTTCTTACGTGTAAGTGAGAGCTTAATATTGGGTACTCATTGACATGAAGATGGCAGCAATAGACACTGGGGTCTGCTAGAGCAGGGAGGAGAAGGGAGGGGGACAGAAGTTGAAAAACTAACCATTGGGAACTATGCTCAATTCCTGGGTAACGGGATCTTTTATCCTCAAACCTTAGCATTATGAAACATACTCAAGTAACAAAACCACACACATAACCACTGAATCTAAAATAAAAGTTCAGGGCTCATGCCTGTAATGCCAGCACTTTGGGAGGCCAAGGCAGGTGGATCACCTGAGGTGAAACCCCGTCTCTACTAAAAGTACAAAAAAAAAAAAATCAGCTGGGCATGGTGGCGTGCGCCTGTAGTTCCAGCTATTTGAGAGGCTGAGGCAGGAGAATCTCTTGAACCCGGGAGGTGGAGGTTGCAGTGAGCCAAGATCGTGCCAATGAACTCTAGCCTGGGTTACAAGAATGAAACCCCATCTCAAAAAAATTAAATTAATTAAAAAGTTGGAAAAAAAATATTGTAGGACAAAATAAAATAATACACAGCTCTGGTCTACAGATGAATTTCTCATCTTTTGCAGTCATAGTAGTCTAAAAACCCTCATTTGGGGCAATTTGTCATTGGAGAAAGTGAAAGTAGTTTATGTTAATAAAAGAAACTATGAGCTACCTCCCATATGTTCTGCAGACCATGGAAGTGTATGAAGCTCCTTTAAAAGCAACCTGAGTCTATCCAGATATAGTTCGATGAGGCAGGAAGACCACTGCCATCAATTACTTAAAGAAAGTCTGTCTGGTGACAGTCATACCAAGCCCCTGAATCCACTTTAATGGTGGAAGTGGACACACAGGCTTAGGGAGTTCAAGTCCTTTATGAGTAACATTTACTTATCATACATGGAATGCAAAATGATGCATTTTTTTTCTTTTAAAAAAGCAAAAGATGACTGAAGCTGCATTTTTGTTAGACTCTCTGAGGTCCTATTTTATGAGTGATTCAGCTTGTCCTGTATGCTTTGAAAGTGGTTTTCTCGTAATGTTTAACTAAAATATTTACTCATAGTTTACTTACCAACCCTACAAAAGAGGTAGTTAACTTGGGCTGCTTGCACTTCCCACTTGCCTGGCTTCTGAACTTCCTGGGCCCAGAGCAGGCCATGCCATTGCCCAAGCTTGGCTACAGGGGGCTCCCCTGACTTCCTGCTAAGCTGGCCTGGAGTCCTTGGTGTACAGAGATGCCTGCAACACCCTGGAGGCAACGAGGCAGCCCCAGACTCATGCCATGTGCTCCTGCTGGCCATGGCACAATGATGGCCTCCACAGGACCCCTGCCACTAGCCCTCAATCACCTTCTTTGCTGTGGCAGCTGACAAAGCTGAAATGGCTACTCCTTCTGAGCCAAGTGCACTGCCCATTTACATTTTTTAATTGTTGAATAGTATTCTTCTATAGACACACTTTTCTTTTCTCCTTTTGCTAGTTGATGAGTATTTGGGTTGTTTCCACTTTGGGTTACTATGGATAGTGCTGCTATGAGCTTTCACATGAGTCTTTGTGTGGACATAGGTTTCCATTTATTCTGGGTACCTATCTGGGAGTGAAGCTGCTGAGTCATACGGTAATTCTACATATGGCACTCTGAGAAACTACCAAATTGCTTAACAAAGTGGCTGCATTCATTTGCATTCCTGTAGGCAATATCTGGAGGGTCCCTATTTCCCCTCTCCTTGTCATCACTTGTTATTGTCTGTCGTTTGATTACAGCCACTCTAGTGAGTATGAAGTTGTATTGCATTGTGATGCTGGTATGGATGTCCGTAATGACTAATGATATGGTACATATTGGAACAGTATATTTTCCTTGGAGAAATGCTATTGAAATACACTTTACATTTTAAATAGTTTATCTTTTGTTAATGAGCACTATGAAATGTTTTTGCCTGAATAAAAGTTCATAAGCAGATTTATCATTTGCAAATATGTTATTGCTTGTGGTGACTTTTCCTTTCATTTTGAAAGATAAATATGCAAATGGATAACAACTACTCTACATATAAAAAGAGAACTCTGAACACAGCCTACAACAATCAGTCCAGACTGTCTAGTCTTGATTAGTAACTGACAGCTGATCTAATTTTTGCCTTTACTTCCAACTTAGGACTAAACTGAGAAGGCCAAACATTCACTCTTACCAGAAAAATAGAATATTCGGCTTCTGCTGAGCCCTCTTGCAGCTTCCCCATGTCAAGAGCCTCCAATCAGGACACATCTGGAGTCTTGCCTGTTTTTCCACTCGGGAGTTCTCCCATTCCTCTTCTTGCCTTTGAGTCTCCCACAAACACAAGTGATGGTGGCTAATTCCTTTGCTAGGGCAAAGCTGGGATACACAGCTTTTCTCATGTTCATTTGTGTGGCCTCCAATGATTTCCACTGCTATTATGGAGGTCCCACTGAGGTATCTGCTGCATTGTCCTTTGCCTTGGACCCTATAGATTGACCAGCACCCACCAAGGCATCTTGTGTCTTCTGTTCACAGCTGCCAGATCAGCACTGATGTGATACGTGAGCACTGGTTCTGAACTCTGTCTTTGCGCCGAGTTCCTTAGGTATTTATTCTGCATTTGGTAGAATAAATACCTGGTTTTGGTTATTGGTTCCTACTTTTTTGACATTCTCGGTGGAATCTGGTCTTCCTGTTTATTCATTTTGCGGTCTCTATGTTACTGTTTTGTTTCGTGCCATCCAAAAGTGTTGTCATAAGGAGAAGAATGAGAGGGTGGAACATAGTCATAGGCCCTGAAGGCTGTTGTTCAAGCCAGTCTCACACGCCAGCGAATTTGTAGTTCTCACTGGTCAGACATCCATTTGGACACACTTTGCTATGGGTCGCCAATGAAACTGGATGAAGTTCTGAAGTTCTCCTTTCTACTCCCTTCTTAGTTCTGTGCATTGTGGTTGTGATCCAGAGAGTTATTTTATTTTATTTATTTATTTTTGGCTTTCCACCTGCTGGCAGAACAGATTTTTGTGTCTTCATTTGGAAGTCACCAACTGTCAGGATGAGGACCCAAGACACGAGGTGCATAAGCATTACGCTCCTACTGCCTGTCACCAGCTCGCATGGGGCTGAGTCTGAATCCTCTCTGCTTCCCAGAAAAACTCCTCTTCCTTGTGTGTACTTTCATTACAATGCTCATTCTTGTGCCGGCCTTTCTAAATAGCATTACTTCATCAAGAACCGGGCCTTCCATGACCATTCTGGGGAACATTTGCGTTGAACATCATTGCTCATTTGAGAGGTTCCTTAAGAAAGAAAAAGAATAAGATTTCTCGGGCCCAATGAGCAGTACATTTTGGTTGGTGTGCAGAAGCTTTCAAATGCTATTCTGAATCAAGAACCGTTTCATTAAAACTTCTCTGGCCAAACCTAAGACACAATTTGACACACTGAAGCAACTACAAACTATTAGGTTGGTGCAAAAGCATTGTGGTTTTTGCAAAAATCACACTTCTTGCCCTCCAGTTGACCCTTATATCCAGATGTCTCTCTTCCCCTTTCTCATCCTAATCTCTCTCCTTCTGCACCTTCATCCCATCCTCCTTCTACTTCTCATTCAGATCCCAACCCTCCCCAACAACTCTCCTAAAACTCCAAATGACCAGTTGCCTCTGAAGTGTCTTCTGTTCCATAAACAGGTTTTGCCAGCAACTGTAGAATTTAAGCCTGGGACCCAGCTGGATCAAGAACTTCAATTAGAGATTTTTCTAAACCCAGAGAAGTTTAGCAAACTCCAGAGGAGACCGGCAAATATCCATCGAAGATTACAGAATCCTTCTGAGTGCAAGAGGCTCAGGATAACCTGATGCTGTAGACCAGATGTTTCTGTCCCCTCCAATTCATATGTTGGAATCAAATCTCTTAAGTGATGTATCTGGAGGTGGAGCCTCGGGAGACGATTCGGTCATGAAGATAGAGACCTCAAGAATGGATTGGTGTCCCTATAAAAGAGACTCCAAGATGGCTCCCTTATAGCTTCGGTAATGTGAGGACACAGTAAAAAAAGACAGCTGTTTCTGGCTGGGCGCGGTGGCTCACGTGTGTAATCTCAGCACTTTGGGAGGCCGAGGTAGGCAGATCATGAGGTCAGGAGATGGAGACCATCCTGGCTAACACGGTGAAACCCCATCTCTACTAAAAATACAAAAAAATTAGCCAGGTGTGGTGGCAGGTGCCTGTAATCCTAGCTCTCAGGAGGCTGAGGCAGGATAATTGCTTGAACCTGGGAGGCAGAGGTTGCAGTGAGCTGAGATCGTGCCACTGTACTGCAGCCTGGGCAACAGAGCGAGACACCATCTCAAAAAAAAAAAAAAAAAAAAAGATGGCTGTTTCTGAATCAGGAAACCAGCCCTCACCCAACCACTTGACCTCGGACTTCACTATCTCTAGAACTGTGAGAAACACATTTCTGTCACATATAAGCTACCTGGTCCACAGTATTCTGTTCTGGCAACCCAGATGAGCAAAAACACCTGACACATCAACTGGCACTCATAACTTTTGGAACCTCTGATGCTAAAACCTTGAGGTCAAAAGGTGATTATCTGACTTGGAAATGAATCTACGTGATCTCTCTTTCCACAATAAGCCTGAGAGTCAAAAAAAAAAAAAAAAAAAAAAAGTCAAAGTGTCCTAAAAGAGTCCTTCATTCAGGCCTAGACGGCCTCTGTGCAGGTCAGTTGGCCTGGATGGGGCCTGCAGCATCACATACGCACGGCTTTTGTGCAGCTGGAGCCTCCAGAGCCCACTGTGGAGGCAGACAGTGAGACGGCCGGCAGCCTCGAAGACTTTCAGGGGTGGTGCTTGGGGGCTCCAATTCCATTAAATTCTGTGTGGTCATTTCTGTGTTTAGAAAGGCCAGTGGAAAGTGACTGATGTTGGTGACTCATTCTCCTTTTCCGGCTCCTGCTTAATGTCTGGAGACACAGGCATTTCCAGTGCTGGCTCTGGTACAGCTGCTGCCTGCTCCGGAGCCAGAGTCACCTGCAGCCCTGGGCCTCCCACACATCGGTCCAGCACCACGGCCAGCTCCGGAGCCAACGCCCTCCGGCCCCGGTCCTGGGACTGCGAAGCAGCAGCCCAGCGAGGCGTTGCCTGACATCGTGGCGTCTGTTGCCCCCATTCGCCTCAACCCTGGAGCTGGAAGAGACTGCCCCGGAGAGGCGACGGCCAACGGGGCTCCGGCCAGCAGGCCTCGCGCTGCTTTGGGTCCCGGGTGCAGGGAGAGCCGCGGGGGCGGAGAGCGGGGCTGGCGGGCCGGCTCCTGAGCCTCGCTGAAGCGCTTCCCGCGGGCCGGGCTGGGTCCCCAACGCCTGCTTCTCGCAAGCCGCCACCGGGGCTGTGGGCGCGAACTCCACCCGCTCGCGCTCTCCACGTCCCCGCCCGGGCTGCGGTTGATGGGGGCGGACGGGGCGGGATTCCAGCAACTCCTCCTCCTGCTGCAGGACGTGGTCTCTTCCTCCAGCGACTGGGACCGGCCCTCAGCTGAGCATCTGAGCTGGGGGCCTCTGATGTGCTGCCCAGGACGGGCCTTTCCTGGTTGGCAGGCCAGTGGGGATGTATTTTCCAAAGGGCACAGACAGGCCCAGGCAGGACCTCGCAGCTGCGCCTGGGGGTCACCATTGCCCCCATCCTGCCCAAGGACTTATTTATATTGTTATTCCTTCAAATTTCTATAACTTTTAAATAAAGAATTTGGCTTTTTAATGAAAACTCTCATGCCTTCTTTAACGCCCTAATGTCAGATGGAATTGTCGAGGCTATCGTGAAAATCTCCAACAGTTTCCTCTTTTTGTTGTGGATGTTTCCATGAACGAATTGTGATCTGATCAATTGTTACTGTAAACCTTTCAGATTTAGGACCGATTCCTCTCCCAGCACCTGGGGACCTCTGTTCTGTCTGTATCGAGGACAAAGACGAGCTATAAGGAATCTCAAACCTCCTTTACAAATGCAAAAACAGATGTGCTTTCTATGTGCTTTGCCAAACATAGAGAGACAGGAGCCACTGAGACATGATGCAAACAGCTTCTTCTGAGTTAGGAGAAAAGAAAAATAAGAAATATGAACAACCACAGTAGGTCCAGCAACCTTTCCACAGAGCCAGGCACTCAGGAGCCACCTGTCATATCTTAGGCCATCTTGTTCCTACAAGAACCTCACTGAGATTCATCTTACTACTCTACTTTTCAAAGGTGCAAGCTGAGGCTCAGAAAGCTCCAGTGGCATCCCTAGACACAGCTAGTAGGTGGTAGTGTATGCCTTGAAAGAAACAGACACTCGCCTGCTCAACAGCTGCTCCAGGTGTAGCAGGAGGAGCCGCAGACAAAACCCCTCAGACACAGAGTTAAAGAAGGAAGGGCTTCATTCGGCCGGGAGCTTTGGCAAGACTCACATCTCCAACAACCGAGCTCCTCGAGTCAGCAATTCCTGTCCCTTTTAAGGGCTCACAACTCTAAGGGGGTCCGTCTGAGAGGGTCGTGATCGATTGAGCAAGCAGGGGGTAACTGACTGGGGGCTGCATGCACCAGTAATTAGAATGGGACAGAACAAGACAGGGATTTTCACAGTGCTTTTCTATACAATGTCTGGAGTCTATAGATAACATAACCCATTAGGTCAGGGGTCGATATTTAACTACCAGGCCCAGGGTGTGGAACCGGGCTGTCTGCCTATGGATTTCGTTTCTGCCTTTTAGTTTTTACTTCTTCTTTCTTTGGGGGCAGAAATTGGGCATAAGACAATATGAGGGGTGGTCTCCTCCCTTACAAGAACTGTAGGATGGTGGTGAAGTCCCACTATGAGCCCAGGAAACTCCTGAAGGAGGGGACAATTTGACCCTGGAAGGTTGGAACCAGGGACTCCACTAGCCTCTCCCTTGTGCCTGGCTGCAGGGTCCCTCCGCATAGTACAGATCTCCCCTACGTTCAGGGTACACTCATTTTCATACTAGGGAGGACCAGGAAGGACACAGTGACAGCATCATCAGCCACCAGGGAATTGGGATCTGGAGATCAGACTAGGAAGCCTCAACCCTTCAGGGACTTGTGCATGTGGAGGACATGGGTGTTCATGGTGAAAAAGGTTTTAGACTTTCAACGTAAAATTTGATGGTGGGGGGGGGACAGATATTCATTAAATCATTAATAGCTTCAAGGCATCATCACAGTATTTTGGCAACTGTGGAGCAATTAATAGCCTTATGAAGAACCTGCATTAATAGCCTGTATGAAGAGCACTATCCAAGTGAGTCCTCAAAAAAACCCACACTCATTGTCTAGCTGAGAAGACACAGACTTCTGGATGTCAAATGGCTGCTCAACAGCACGACTCAGAACTGAGAATCATCCACAAGGGGGGTTGTGTTAAATTGCCTCTAAACTACCTGAGGCTGGGCCTGCTCCTGCCATGGAGGAGAGGAGCCTAGAGAAGCCTCCTTTCCTCTCCTTGTCGGAGACAGTGCACAGGGCAAGACACTCTAGAAGAACTCTTTGGACTTAAAGCAACATAATTTTTCTTCCTTTAACATTAAAGGGAGTCTTGAGAAACAACTAAAACAATACCACACCTGGCAAAAGAGAAAATGTCAGGAGACTCCAGGGAGAAAGCTCATCAGAGAACCGAGGGGACCTGAGCAGGTGGCTCAGGGAAAAGAAACCCCAAGCAGAAAAGAAACCCCAAACAAATGAAAGACAACAAACACATCCATTGGGGAACTTGGGAGTGAACGGAACAATGTGATTGTATTTGCCACACAGACACCAGCTTGGCAAAATATTAAGAGAATGTAAACATCCAGGGGAGGCTGGATGCAGGGAACCAGCTGCCTTCAGGGACTGCTGGTGGCAATGTACCTGCTATAGCCCTTTTGGAAAGTTATCAGACTGTAGCTATGCAAATTGGACATATGCGTATTCTGGAGGGAGTTAGTCTATGTTACGGGATGAATTGTGTTCCCTCCCACAAATTCATATGTTCACGCTCTAACACTCAGTGCCTCAGAATCTGACTGTATTTGGACATATGCTCCTTAAAGAGGTAACTAACATGGCCAGGTGCGGTTACGACTCACTCACACCTGTAATCTCAGCACTTTGAAAGGCCAAGGCAGGTGGATCACCTGAGGTCAGGAGTTCAAGACTAGCCTGGTCAACATGGTAAAACTCCGTCTCTACTAAAAGTACAAAAAATCAGCCAGGTGTGGTGGTACGTGCCTGTAATCTCAGCTACTTGGGAGGCCGAGGCGGGAAAATCACTTGAACCTGGGAGACAGAGGTTGCAGTGAGCTCAGATCGCACCACTGCACTCCAGCCTGGGCGATACAGCGAGACTCAATCTCAAAAAAAAAAAAAAGAGGTAATTAACATAAAGTGGGCTCACTGGGGTGGGCCCTAATCCACTCTGACTGCAGTCCTTATAAGAAGAGGGAGCAAGCACACAGGTAGGCACAAGAGAAGACCTTGTGAGCACAGAAACAGAAGACAGCTGTTTACAAGCAAGGGAGAAAAGCCTCAGAGAAATCACCCCAGCCAAGAGTTTGATGTCAAATTTCTAGCCTCCAGAATTGTGAGAAACTAAATTTCTGTTGTTAAAGCCCTTCAGTCTGTAATACTGTGTCATGGGAGCTCTAGCAAACTGTTGCAGCCTCTTCAGACACACATAAAATGTTCCCTGCAGCCCAGTGGGTCTGTGAGACAACACATGGCAGACAAACGAATAGAATGGCTTCACCCACTTTTTGTGTACAAGTCCCCCTTTTGTAAAAACAAAAACAAACAAACAAAAAAAACTCCCTAGTAAGACTCATGGTTTGTTTTTGTTTTTTTGAGACAGAGTCTCACTCTATCACCCAAGCTGGAATGCACTGGTATGATCTTGGATCACTGCCACCTCTGTCTCCTGGGTTCAAGTGATTCTCTTGCCTCAGCCTCCTGAGTAGCTGGGACTGCAGGTGTATACCACCACACCCAGCTAATTTTTGTATTTTTTGTAGAGGCAGGGTTTCACCACATTAGCCAGGCTAGTCTCGAACTCCTGACCTCAAGTAATCTGCCAGCCTTGGCCTCCCAAAGTGCTGGGATTACAGGCATGAGCCACCCCCACCCCCAACCCAGCCCTGGCCAAGACTGATGGCTTCTGTGTTTTTTTGAGACGGACTGTCCCTCTGTCTCCCAGGCTGGAGTGCAGTTGCACGATTTTGGCTCACTGCAACCTTTATCTCCTGATTCAAGAGATTCTCCTGCCTCAGCCTCCTGAGTAGCTGTGATTACAGGCACCCACCACTACGCCCAGCTAATTTTTGCATTTTTAGTAGATTTGGGGTTTTACCGTGTTGGCCAGGCTGCTCTCAAACTCCTGACCTTGGGCAACCTGCCCACTGGGATTACAGGCATGAGCCACCACACCCAGCCTAGATTGATGGGTTTTAAGGTTTGGAGAAGGTCTACCGAGGCAGTGGAGCTTTGTGCTACATGAGCGAGTCGCGGTGGAGAGATAAAACAATAAAAACAGTGACAACATGCAAAAGATACTCATGGTCTAGTGTAAAGTGCCATACGGTCAGGCACTCGTGAAGCCTCTCTTCTGAGCTGCAGACTTCAGACTTCAGGTATTACCCTCACCCGGCAGAGAGGGAGGGGAGAGCTCTCTGGGGTTCCATTTATAAAGCCAGTAATGCCAACCATGAGGGTTCTATCGTCAGGCTAATTACCTCTTGCCTCCTAATACCATTACATTAAAGATCAGAAAGTCAACATTTTTTTAGATTCAGGGGTACACGTGCAGGTTTGTTACATGGGTGTATTGCATGATGCTGAGGTTTGGGCTTCTAACAATCCTGTTGCCCAAATAGTGAAGATAGTACCTAACAGATAGTTTTTCAACCCTTGCTCTCCTCCTTTCCTCCCTCTTTTCAGGATCTCTAGCGTCTGTTGTTCCCACATTTGTATCCATGTATACCCAATGCTTATCTCCTACTTATATATAAGAACATGCAGTATTTAGTTTTTTATTTCTGTGTTAATTCGCTGAGGATAGTGGCCTCCAGCTGCATCCATTTTGCTGCAAAAGACATGATTTTATTCTTTTATGGCTGCGTAGCATTCCATGGAGTATACGTATGACATTTTCTTTAGCCAGTCCACCACTGATGGGTACCTAGGAGGATTCCATGTCTTTGCTATTGTGGATAGTGCTGTGATAAACATACGCGTACATGTGTCTTTCTGGTAGAGCTATTTATTTTCCTCCGAGTATATACCCAGTAATGGGATTGCTAGGTCAAATGATAATTCTGGTTTTAGGTCGTTAAGGAATCTCCAAACTGCTTTCCACAGAGGCGAAAGTAATGTACACCCCATCAGTAGTGTATAAGCGTTCCCTTTCTCCACAACCTCATGAACATCTGTTATTTTTTGACTTTAAAAAAAAAAAAAGTTTATTTTAGGTTTGGGGTACCTGTTAAGGTCTGTTAAATAGGTAAACTTGTGTCATGGGGGTTTGTCGTACAGATTATTTTATTCCTCGGGTATTAAGCCAGTACCAAATAGTTATCTTTTCTGCTCCTCTCCCGTCTCCCAGTCTCCACCCTGCAAGTAGGCCCCTGTTTCTATTATTCCCTTCTCATGTTCATGAGTTCTCATCATTTAGCTCCTACTTTTACAAGTGAGAACATGTAGTGTTTGGTTGTCTGCTCCTGTGTTAGTTTGCTAAGGATAATAGCTTCCAGCTCCATCCATGTACCCTCAAAATACATGATCTCGTTCTTTTTTATGGCTGCATGGTGTTTCATGGTGTATATGTACCACATTTTCTTTATCCAATCTGTCATTGATGGGCATGTAGGTTGACTCCATGCCTCTGATATTGTGAATAGTGCTGCAGTGAACATTTGCACACCTGTGTCTTTGTGGTGGAATGACTCCTGTTCATCCAGGTATATAGCCAGTAATAGGATTGCTGAGTCGAATGGTATAATAATTCTGCTTTTAGCTTCTTGAGGAAACTCCATACTGTTTTCCACAATGGTTGAACTAGTTTACACTCCCATCAAGAGTGTGTAAGTGTTCCCTTTTCTCCGCAACCTCGTCATCATTGGTTATTTTTTGACTTTTTAATAATAGCTGTTTTGACTTATGTGAAGGTGTATTTCAGTGTGATTTTGATTTCCTTTTCTCTGCTGATCAGTGACAGTGACAATTTTTTCTTATGTTTGCTGACTGCTTGTATGCCTTCTTTTGAGAAGTGTCTGCTCATGTCCTTCACCCACTTTTTAATGACGTTATTATTCTTGTTGATTTAAGTTCTTTATAGATTCTGAATATTAGTGATTTATCAGATGTGTAGTTTGTGAACATTCTCTCCCATTCTGTAGGTTGTCTGTTTACTCTGTTGATAGTTTCTTTTGCTGTGCAAAATCTCCTTGGTTTAATTATGTCTCAATTGTCAAGTTTTGTCTTTTTGCATTTGCTTTTGAGGACTCAGTCACAAATTCTTTGCCTAGACCAATGTCTAGAAGAGTATTTCCTAGGTTTTCTTTTAGAATTGTTATAGCTTGAGGTCTTACATTTAAGTCTTCAATCCATCTTGAGTTTAATTTTGTATATGAGAGGCAGGGGTCCAATTTCATTATTCCGCATATGGTTAGCCAGTTTTCCCAGCACTATTTAATAGGGTATCCTTTGCCCGTTGTTTATGTTTGTGGACTCTGAGGAAGATTAATTGCCTGTAGACATGTGGCTTTGTTTCAGGGGTCTCTATTCTGTTTGTCTATGTGTCTATTTTTGTGCCAGTATTATGATGTCTTGGTAACGGTAACTCTGTAGTACAGTTTGAAGTTGGATAATGTGATGCCTCCAGCTTTATTCTTTTTGCTTATGATTGCTTGAGCTATTTGGCTCTCTTCTGATTCCACATGAATTTTAGAATAGATTTTTTTCTAATTCTGTAAAAAATGGTGTTGGTAACTTAGCAGAAATAGCATTGAATCTGTAGATTGCTTTGGGCAGTATGGACATTTTAACAATATTGATCCTTCCAGCCCATGAGCATGGAATGCTTCCTTATCCATTTGTTTGTTTCATCTACATTTTTTCTCATCGGTGTTTTGTCGTTATCCTTGTGGAGGTACTTCACCTCCTTGGATAAATGTATTTCTAAGTAGCTTATTAGGGTGGTGCAAAATTAATTGCTGTTTCTGCCATTGCAAGTAGTGGCAAAAACCACAATTACTTTTGCACAAACATAATATTTTTGTGTGGCCATTATGAATGAGATTGAGCTCTGAATTTGGTTCTCAGCTTGAGCACTGTTGATGTAGAAATACAATTTATTTTTGTACATTAGTTTTGTATCATGAAACTTTACTGAAGTTACTTATCAGGTCTAGGAATCTTTGGGCAGAATCTTTAGGGTTTTCTAGGTATAAGATCATGTCATCAGCTAACAGAGATTTGACTTCTTCTATTTCAATGTGGATGCCTTTTATTTATTTCCCTCGACTGCTGTGTTGAATAGGAGTGATGAGAATGGAGAATTTGCTGCTGTTGGGGTCTTGGTTGGAGATGGGTGTATTATAGTTTGCTAAGTCTGCCGTAACAAAGTACCACAACCTGGATAGCTTGAACAAAAGAAATTGTATTGTCTCACAGCTCTGGAGGGTACAAGACTAAGGTCAATGTATAGGCAGGGTTGGTTCCTTCTGTTTCATGCCTCTACCCTAACTTCTGGTAGTTTGCTATCTTTGGCATTATTTGGCCTGCAAATAAATCACCCAATCTCTGCCTTGATATTCACATGGCATTGTCTCTGTGTGTTTGTCTGTCTCCAAATTTCCCCTTTTAATAAGGACACTAGTCATATTGAATTAGGAGCCCACCTTACCCAAGCATTACCTCATCTTAACAGTTATTACACAAAAAAATTGTGTCTGCAATGACCCTATTTCCAAAGAAAGTCACATTCTAAAATACTCAGGATTAGGACTTCTACATATGCATTTTGGGGAGACACAATTCAGTTCATAACTCTTGGGAGCTTTGCTTCCAATATGACATTGATCTCCCCAAACCCATTTGAGGTGCCTTCTCTCTGGAACTTTGAGGCTGAATCCACTAATGTCAAGAAGTAGGACTGGCTGCTATGGCTGATGCTGTTCTGCTGATGTTCTGTAGGTGCAGAGGCAATGGAGTTGAGAGTCAAGAGGCTCAGTTGGGAGGATACAGTGGTGGCTGTACCTGCACCATTGCATTTGAACTGTGCCTGGGCTCTTGGTGACCTAGACTCCCTGGGTTCCTTCCTGTTCTCCTAGCTTTATTTGCCAATGTGTCTCCAAATTTGTGAGCTATCTGATGACTTTCCTGTAAGTCCTGTTTCGCTCCCATTAGTCAGAGTTGGTTTCCATTGTTTATAACCAATAAAGGAACCATTGAACATGTCAAGTACACATGCTTCATCATATTTTATATGTTTGGGGTTCATCCTATATTTAAAAATAAGACAATAATTCAATGGCATAAGTTCAAGAAATTCTGTAATTGGACCTTTAATTTTGAACAGCCAATACAATGAGGATATTCCATTGTACTGGAATGGGTTGTGCTCCTAATTGAGTTTAAGGTAAACTAACTTCTGCCTGAGCAAATAAGTCCTATGGTATGATTAAGTAATATACATCACTGAATTCAATTCCAACTGACTTCGTTTTCAGATAAAGTTATTGAATGAATGTGACTTACTTTCCTTTTTTTTCTTCTTCTTAGAACTTAAAAATACTTTCAATTGCTTTTGCTTAAAAAATTTGTCTCCTCATCAATTATTAATTTAAATTTCAAATCTTATATTCAAATGCACCTGCTCTTGACAAATAGCCAATATTTTATTTTATTTTAAACAATTTTTATTATAAAAAGGCAGTTTTATTTAGAAAGACCAACATGATTGTAAGCTAACTTGAATAGCTGGATTTCACAAGAAAGGATTTGATGGTGGCTCATGCCTATAATCCTAGCACTTTGGGAGGCCAAGGCAGGTGGATCACCTGAGGTCAGGAGTTCAAGAACAGCCTGGCCAACATGGCAAAACCCCATCTCTACTAAAAATACAAAAATTAGCTAGGCGTGGTGGCGGATGCCTATAATCACAGATACTCAGGAGGCTGAGACAGGAGAATCACTTGAACCTGGGGGTGGAGATTGTGGTGAGCTGAGATTTCACCACTTCACTGGACGAAAGAGCGAAACTCTGTTTCTAAAAAAAAAAAAAAAAAGAGGACCTGAAAATTTCCTTTTTGATGTCCTCCACGACTTGGACTCCATTTTTTTGCGTCTTTTTACCTTTTTCTTGCCTTAAACCTCTAAATTCAGACTGCAATTAAGCAGAAACATGTTTCTAGTGTTTAAAATGTAAGTTTCTTCATATACAGAAAAAAAGGTTAAAGATTATGGTTGGTAAAAATTAAAACTGGACACATGAAATTCCTATAGTATTTCAAAATGAGGTCTTATTTTTATTTATTCATTATTCATTTTTCATAGATAACCCTAAGAAACATTGAGTCTGGCTTATTAGAAGCATTTATAATTGTAACATAATTATTAAAACATTTACTAAATTTATGTTAAAACATCTTTTTCTCCCACACAGAAAATTCACTGTTGAAGAATTATGATACTATTTCTTAGTGAGATGGATGAGGGAAGGGAAAATATAATCTTATTAATTGTTTTTTTCGTGATACTTTATGAGGTAAGGAATTTATAAAATGAAACAATAACAATTATATTTTACATCAGTTTTGCAACATGAATCAGTTGTGTTTATAGATTCAAACCAAGGCTTGAAAAAAACTCAGGAGTTAAGGGGCTGATAACCTCATAAACTCTAAACTATGTTGACAGCAATAAATTGTGCTCCCTCAGTTCAAAGGGCATTTGATTATACTCTGCACTGTCAGGGCCACTCGCATCGCAGCTCATCTTGGAACGATAAACAAGGCAGATCTGCAATGTACACCAGAAAGTGACAAGACACACCTGTCACTACAAGTTTTGAGACAAAGCAGTAGGCACTTGCAGACAGCTGTGTTATCCATGAGTGAGTCTGCTTGAAGGCTCGGCAACAGGCAAGAAGAAACACCACCAGTCAGTTCAGACTACTGAGACTGGAGGCCCACGTGCAAAAGGACCTTACATGTCATGGCCAGAGTTTGAACTCCGCTAAAGGCCAGGAGGAACCATTGAACAACTGTGTGAAAAGGTGAATATCATTTTCATAATTGTTTCAGATCAGTTATGGGTTGTGGATAATGTGATAGAGAAAGTCAAACACATATTAGGAAAACATGGTAAGAAGCAATATTGTAATTCTAACAAGAAATGACGAACTAAGCAGCAATAAGAATAGAGAGAAAAGGATACATTTGAGAAATAGGACAGAGGTAAATCTAGAGGACCTCCTCTTTGGTTTGAATATGGAGAATAGAGCAAAGAGTTTGGGGATTAGGAGAATATTGATGATGGTGATGGGATTCAGGATTACACTACCCTAAAATATGGCACCTTGGTATTTGAGAAAATAGCAGAAGCAGGAACATCACTTTTACTTCTCCCTCACCTTCTCCCCTGAAGCTGGTCATAAAACCTAGGAAGATCATTCTCTGACCTTTTCCCACCCTTCTGCCCTGGAGCAGGTCATAAGACCCACATTCAACAGGTGCCCTCTCTAGACCCAGAGGAAAGGAGCATCCTTATCTCTGAAGGCACAGGGACACAAAAAAGAATCGGAACAAACAAGTGTTGCTAAGTTCCAGTTTGTTACCATTAGATCATACTTTTGGATCCAAACATTCTTCACAGCTATCCACTTCTTCATCAAACCTAGCATGAAAAAGCCACTGGTTGCCCGGGCGTGGTGGCTCACACCTGTAATCCCAGCACTTTGGGAGACCAAGGCAGGCAGATCATTTGAGGCCAGGAGATTGTGACCAGACTGGCCAACATGGAGAAACTCCATCTCTACTAAAAATACAAAACTTAGCAAGGTATGGTGGTACATGCCTGTAATCCCAGCTACTCAGGTGACTGAGGCACAAGAATCGCTTGAACCTGGGAGGCGGAGGTTACAGTGAGCTGGGATCACACCACTGCACTCCAGCCTGGGCGACAGAGTGAGACTCTGTCTCAAAAAGAAAAAAAAAAAGCCACTGGTTTACCTGTGTCTTTGAGTCTTCATTTCTTTATGAAGTTTCTCATGTCACATAAAATATATATTAAGTAAATTTGTATGCTTTTCTATTGTTAATCTGCCTTTTGTTATAGAGGCCTCAGTCATAAACCTGTCAAAGGATGAGGAAAAGATTTCCCCAATCCCTGCAATGGTGCAATTTATCACATACAAGAGATCGTCAATAAGATTATCATCAACGGATGAATGGATAAAGAAAATGTGGTATATATACACACCAGCTACGCAGCCTTTAAAAAGAAGAAAAACCTATCATTTGTGATAACATTAATAGACCTGAAGGACATTGTGCTAAGTGAAATCAGCCTGACACAGAAGGACAAATACTGTATAATCTCACGTATATGTGGAATCCAAAAATGTTGATCTCATAGAAACAGAGTAGAAAGGCAGTTACTAGAGGCTGGGGTTGGGGGAAGGATGGGAAAAGCAAAGATGTTGATCACAAAATACAAAGTGTCAGTTAGACTGCAGGAGTAAGTTTTAGTGATCTATTATACTTCATGGTAACCACAGTTAATAATAATGAATTACATATTTCAAAGCTACTAAAATAATACATTGTTAATATTCCTACCACAAAAGAAAAGTTGGTGAGATAATGGATATGATAATTTACTTGATTTAATCTTTTTTATAATGTATACGTAGATGAAAAAATCACATTGTACCTTATATTTAAATTAAATATGTTTATATTTAATATTTATATTCACAATCATTATTTGTGAATTAAATAAATAAAATTACTTTTTAAAAAAGATTAGTGATAGATTTGTCAGCAGAAGACTTTCAGATACAGATACGAAGGCAGTGGGATAATATGTTCAAAGTGATGAAAGAAAAAACTGTCAAACAAGAAACCTCTATCTACAGAACTGTACTTCAAAAATGAGGAAGAAATTTAGACATTCCCAAACAAAAGCTGAGGGTGTTTATTACTAGTAGACCTGCCCTGTAAGAAAGGAGTTGAAATAAGTGGATGATAGATAGCAACTCAATGACAAATGAAGATATTAAGACCTCTAGTAAAGTTAAATCTATATAAAATTATAGGCAAATATAAAAGCCAGTAATTTTGGCTTGTAATTTTGGTTTGTAACTCCATTTTTTATTTTCTACAGGATTTAAAAGCCAAGTGCATAAAAATTATTTTAAATCTACATTATTGGGCACACAATGTATACAAAGATGTAATTTGTCACACCAATAACAAAGGAGGGGACAGAACTATATAGCAGCAGTTTTTACAGGCAATTTAAATTAGCTAGGTATCAATTCAACAATTCAAATTAGACTGTTAAAAACTTTAGAATATTATATTTAATTCCCATAGTAACTATAAAGGATTCATAGAATATACAAAAGAGGAAATAAAAAAGAAATCAGGTTCATGCCTGTTATCCCAGCACTTTGGGAGGCCAAGGCAGGTGATTCACCTGAGGTCAGGAGTCCAAGACCAGCCTGACCAATGTGACAAAACTCCATATCTACCAAAAATACAAAAAAATAGCTGGGCACAGTGGCACACGCCTGTAATCCCAGGTACTCAGGAGGCTGAGACAGGAGAATTGCTTGAACGCAGGAGGCGGAGTTGCAGTGAGCAGAGATGGTGCCACTGCTCTCCAGCCTGGGTGACAGAGCAAGACTCCGTCTCAAAATTAAAAAAAAAAAAAAAATCAGAACATGTTACACAAAAGTCAACTGAAAACAAAAGTAGGCAGTAATTTTAAAAATAACAGGCAGGCCGGGCATCGTGGCTCACGCCTGTAATCCCAGCACTTTGGGAGGCCAAGGAGGGCGGATCACGAGGTGAAGAGATTGAGACCATCCTGGCTAACGTGGTGAAACCCCATCTCTACTAAAAATACAAAAAATTAGCCAGGTGTAGTGGCAGGCGCCTGTAGTCCCAGATACTCAGGAGGCTGAGGCAGGAGAATGGCATGAACCCAGGAGGCAGAGGTTGCAGTGAGCCAAGATCATGCCACTGCACTCCAGCCTGGGCAACAGTGCAAGATTATGTCTCAAAAAAATAAAATAAAAATAATAATAATAATAATAATAATAATAACAGGCAAAGAATCTGTAAGACATACAGAAAATAAACAGTAAAATAGCAGAACAAAACACTTTCTCACCAGCAATTATTTAAATGTTAATGGATTAAACTCTCCAATTGAAAGCCAGAGATTGGCAGAATGGAAACAAAATTATGATTTAACTATATGCTGTCTACAAGAGACTCACTTGAGGTCTAAAGACACAAACAGGTTAAAAGGATAGAAAAAGATACTCATGTATATATTTTCACGTAACCAAAAGAGAGCA
The DNA here is from genome assembly GCF_002776525.5 of Piliocolobus tephrosceles. Classification (NCBI taxonomy): domain Eukaryota; kingdom Metazoa; phylum Chordata; class Mammalia; order Primates; family Cercopithecidae; genus Piliocolobus; species Piliocolobus tephrosceles. The sequence continues at coordinate 5,673,036 of NC_045434.1, read as the reverse complement.
GGAGTGGCTATATTAGTATCAGAAAACAAAAACACAACTAACTTAACTCAAAAAATGGTTGCAAAGAAGAATATTACATATTAATAAAGTAATCAATTGATCGTTTTAAACATATATGCCACAAACTACAGAACCCCCAAATCTGTGAAAGAAATATTTATAGAACTGAAGTGAGAAATCAACAGAGTTCTACAATAATAGTTGGAGACTTCAATAACCTACTTTAAACAATAGATAAAACGATAAGACAGTTCAATAAAAATATAGAGGACTTGAACAACACTTAGAAAATACCTTGAAACAAATAAAATCACAACATACCCAAACTTGTGGGATGCAATGAAAGCAGTGGTAAAAGGAAAATTTACAGTTATAAATTTATGCATTAAAGTAAAAGAAAGATTTTAAATTAACAACCTAATTTGTTAGGTCCGTAAACCAGTTGGACCTGACAGACATATGCAGTAGTTTATAACAGCAGATTATATCTTTTTCTCAAGTGCACCTGGAACATTCTCCAGGATATACCATATATAAAAGGACAAAACAAGTCAATACATTCTAGAAGACTGAAGTCATATAAATAAAATGTAAAAGATTGAAATCATAAAACTAGATATCAGTAACAGAAAGAAAATTGAAAAGTTCACAAACATGTGGAAATTAAACAACACACATTTTTTTAAGTTTTTCGTTATATTCTAAGTTCTAGGATACATGTGCACAACGTGCAGGTTTGTTACATATGTATACATGCGCCATGCTGGTGTGCTGCACCCATTAACTCGTCATTTACGTTAGGTATATTTCCCAATGCTATCCGTCCCTCCTCCCCCCACCCCACAACAGGCTCCAGTGTGTGATGCTCCCCACCCTGTGGCCAAGCGTTCTCATTGTTCAATTCCTACCTATGAGTGAGAACATGTGGTGTTTGGTTTTCTGTTCTTGCAGTAGTTTGCTGAGAATGATGGTTTCCAGCTGCATCCATGTCCCTACAAAGGACATGAATTCATCCTTTTTTATTGCTGCATAGTATTCCATGGTGTATATGTGCCACATTTTCTTAATCCAGTCTGTCACTGATGGACATTTGGGTTGGTTCCAAGTCTTTGCTATTGTGAATAGTGCTGCAATAAACACACGTGTGCACCTGTCTTTATAGCAGCATGACTCATAATCCTTTGGGTATATACCCAGTAATAGGATGGCTGGGTCAAATGGTATTTCTAGTTCTAGATCCTTGAGGAATCACCACACTGTCTTCCACAATGGCTGAACTAGTTTACAGTCTCACCAACAGTGTAAAAGTGTTCCTATTTCTCCACATCCTCTGCAGCACCTGCTGTTTCCTGACTGTTTTAATGATCGCCATTCTAACTGGTGTGAGATGGTATCTCATTGTGCTTTTAATTTGCATTTCTCTGATGGCCAGTGACGATGAGCATTTTTTCATGTGTCTGTTGGCTGCATAAATGTCTTCTTTTGAGAAGTGTCTGTTCATATCTTTTGCCCACTTTTTGATGGGGTTGTTAACAACACACTTTTAAACAACCAAGTGGTCACAGAAGAAATCAAAAGGGAAATTAGAAAACACCTTGAAACAAATGAAAACACAACATACCAAAACTTATGAAATGCAATGAAAGCAGTGATAAAAGGGAAATGTACAGCTATAAATTCATGCATTAAAGTAGAAGACAGATCTCAAATTAGCAACCTAATTTTCACCATAAGGATCTAGAAAAGGAAGAGCAAACTTTACTCAAAGCTAGCAAAAGGAAGGAAAAATAAAGAATAAAGTGAGATTAACAAAATAGAGGTTAAAAATCAATAAAGGCCAGGCGTGGTGACTCACTCCTGTATTCCCAGCACCTTGAGAGGTCGAGGCAGGCACATCACCTGAAGTCAGGAGTTCAAGACCAGCCTGGCCAACATGGCAAAATCTCATCTCTGCTAAAAGTACAAAAATTAGCTGGGTGTGGTGCTGGGCACCTGTAATCCCAGCTACTCAGGAGGCTGAGGAAGGAGAATCACTTGAACCTGGGAGGCGGAAGTTGCAGTGAGCTGAGATCACGCTACTGCACTCCAGCCTGCGTGACAAGACTGAGGCTCTGTCTTAAAATATATATATATATATATATACACACACACACACACACATATATATATACACACACACACACACATATATATATACACACACACACACACATATATATATACACACACACACACACATACACACACACACACACACACACACACACACATATATATATATATATATATATACAGATAGATAGATAATCAATGAAACCACAAGGTAGTTCTTTGAAAAGATCAACAAAATTAACAAATGTTAGCTAGATTGACTGATAAAAAAGAGGACTGAAATTACTAAAATTGGAAATAAAAGTGATATAAAGTTTACTACCACGCTTACAGAAATAAAGATTACAAGAGAGTAATAGTAACAATTGTATGCCAACAAATTAGTTAAATTTTGCCGGGCATGGTGGCACGTGCCTGTAATCCCAAGTACATTTTCTATAGCAGAGACAGGAAGTCGCAGTGAGGCACACAGATTAACTGAGACAGTTATTAAGACAGTTACTTGCTAAAGCTAGTACAGTCTTAATGGACACATTCCTAGAAGTACACAATCTACCAAAACCAAATAATGAAGAAATAGAAAGTATGAATTGATCTATAACTAGTAAAGAAATTGAGTTAGGACCACAAACCTCTCACAAGGAAAAGTCCTGGGCCAGATGGCTTCACCTATGAATTCTGCCTAACATTTAAAGAAGAATTAAAATCAATCTTCTCAAACTTCTTAAACAATTGAAGACAAAGGCCAGTTCCTAACTCATTCTCTGAAGCCAGCATTACTCTCATACTAAAGCCAGAGAAAGATAATATCGGAAAAGAAAGCTACAGATCAATATCTTAATGAATACTGGTGTAAAAATCCTCAACAAAATACTAGCAAACAGAATACAGAAGCATGTTAAAAGAATTATACACCATGATCAAGTGAGATTTATTCCGGGAATGCATGGAAAACAACCAATGTAATATAGCACATTAACAGAATGGGGGGGAAAGGCCCAGCCATCTCAATTGATGCAGACAAGCATTTGACAACATTCAACGCCCTTTCATGATTAAAACACTTAATAAACCTGAAATTAAAGGTAACTTCCCTCACATGATAAAGGTCATATGTTAAAAACTCACAGTTCACATCATACTCAATGGTGAAAGCTCTTCTGCTAGATGAGGAAAAGACAAGAACACACGCTTGGCCGGGCGCGGTGGCTCAAGCCTGTAATCCCAGCACTTTGGGAGGCCAAGACGGGCGGATCACGAGGTCAGGAGATCTAGACCATCCTGGCTAACACGGTGAAACCCCATCTCTGCTAAAAAATACAAAAAGCTAGCTGGGCGAGGTGGCTGGTGCCTGTAGTCCCAACTACTTGGGAGGCTGAGGCAGGAGAATGGCGTAAACCCAGGAGGCGGAGCTTGCAGTGAGCTGAGATCTGGCCACTGCAGGCCCGGGCGACAGAGCGAGACTCCGTCTCAAAAAAAAAAGAACACACACTTTTGCCATTTATATTACACATAATATTGGAAGTTTTAGGCAGAGCAATTGGACAAAAAAAGGAAATGAAAAACATCAAAATTGGAAAGGAAGAAGAAAAGTTATCTTTGTTGAAAACTCTAAAGACTTCACAAAATATTCATTAGCGCTAATAAATTCAGTTGCAAATACGACTGAGCAAATACAAAATAAGTTGCAAAATACAAATTCAACACGCCAAAAATCAGTTGCATTTCTGTATATAACAATAAGCAATATTAAAAGGAAATTAGAAAACAATTCCATTTACAGTAACACCAAAATAAATAAAATAGGAATAAATTTAACCAAGAAATCAAAAGACTTGTACAATGAAAATTACAAAACACTATTGAAAGGAATTAAACAAATTAATGAATTGAAAGACATTCCCTGTTCATGAACTGGAAAACTTCATATTGTTAAGATGACAATACTACCCAAAGTAGTCTACAGATTCAATGCAATTTCTATCAAAAAGCCAATGTTATTTTGCAGAAATAGAAAAACCCGTCCTAAAACTCACACAGAATCTCAAGAGACCTCTAAAAGCTAAAACAATCTTGAAAAGGAGGAACAAATTGGAGGAGTCTCAATTCCTGATTTCAAAACTTATTGCAGAACTATAGTGATCAAAAGAATGCTATTCTGGCATAAGGACAGACATACAGATTGATGAAATACAGCCCAGAAATAAACCTTCATGTAGATAGTCAATTGATTGTCAACAATGGTGCAAAGCCCATTCAATTGGGAAAGGTTCATCTTTGGAATAAATGATACTGCAAAAAATGAATATCCAAATGCAAAAAAATGAAGTTGCACCTTTACCTTACGACACATACAAAAATTAATCTAAAATAGATCAAAGTCCTGGCTGGGCACAGAGGTTCATGCCTGTGATCCCAGCACTTTGGGAGGTTGAGGTGGGCAGATCATGAGGTCAGGAGATCGAGACCATCCTGGCTAACACGGTGAAACCCCATCTCTACTAAAAATACAAAAAAATTAGCTGGGTGTGGTGGTGTGCAGCTGTAGTCCCAGCTACTCTGGAGGCTAAGGCAGGAGAATGGCATGAACCTGGGAGGCAGAGTTAGCAGTGAGCAGAGATCGCACCACTGCACTCCAGCCTGGGTGACAGAGCAAGACTCCTTCTCAAAAAGTAAATAAATAAATAAAATAGATCAAAGTCCTAAATGTAAGAGCTAAAACTATGAAACTTCGAGAAGATTAACATTCAGAACACACAAAGTACTCATAAAACTGAACAAACACAACCAAAACCAAGTAATTCAAAAATGGACAAAATACTTATATAGGTATTTCTCCAAAGAAGATATACAAATGGTAAGTAAGCGCACATGAAAAGATGTTCACCATCACTAGCGGTTAGGGAAATGATAACCAAAACCACAATGAAGTACCATTTCAGACACATAAGGATGACTATTATCCTAAAAAAAAAAAAAAAAAAATGACAAGTGCTTGCAAGGATGTGGTGAAACTGGAACACTCGTGTGTTGCTGTTGGGAGTAGAAAGTGGTGCAGATGCTGTGGAAAACTGGCAGTTCCTTGAAAGTTTCACAGAGAATTAAGTTAGACTGTATGATCCAGCAATTCCACTTCTAGGTATACACCCAAAAGAACTGAAAGCAGTGGCTCAAACAGATACTTGCACAGTAATGTTCATAGCAATGCTACTCGCAATACAAAATAGGTGGAAATCCAAATGTTCATTAACAGGTGAGTGGATCACAGAATGTGATTTATACATACAATGGAAAATTATTCAGTCTTTAAAATGAATGAAATCCAGATACATGCTACACTATAAATGAACCTGAAAACAGCGTATTAAGTGAAGTAAGCCAGACACAATAGGACTCATACCGCGTGATTCCCATTTCACAGCATACCTAGAATAGGAAAATTCATAGAGACACAAAGGAGAATGATGGTTACCAGGAGCTGGAAGGAGGAGGTCATGGGCAGTTTTTCTTAATGGGTACAGAGTTTCTGTTTCAAATGATAAACAAGTTCTGGAAATGAATAGTGGTGGTGGTTGCACCATATTGTAGATGTACTTAATGCTCCTGAATTATTAGGAGCATTATTAAAAACTTTCAAAGTGGTAAATGTTATGTATATTTTACCACAATAAAAAGAAAGAAAATATTTTAAGAAGGGATGTTTATTATCTGCACCAAAATGCCGACTGACATTTCAGACAACCAGTTGATTTTCTTTTTTCTTTTTTCATTGCTTCTTCTTCCTTTTTTCTCCTCCTCCTAGCTCCCTCCCCCATCCCCCATCCCCTTTCCCTCCTTCCTTCCCCTTTCTTCCTCCTCTCCTTCTCCCCTTCGTCCTCTTCTTCTTCTCCTCCCCCTCGTCCTATCCTTCTTTGCCTCCCCTTCCTCCTCCTCTTACTCCTCCTCCTTTTTGTAGAGATAAGAGTCTCCCTGTGTTGCCCAGGCTGGTATTAAACTCCTGGCCTCAAGCAATCCTCCTGCCTCAGCCTCCCAAAGTGGTCGGATTGTCGGATTACAGGTGTGAGTCACCATACCCAGCCTTGATTTTCTTAATCCAATCAGATAAACCATCATTCATTTTATTTTAAAAAATCTGTCAATAGCCTGAATAGTCATGGATATAGTTTGGATATTTGTTCCCTCCAAACCTCATGCTGAAATTTGATCCCCAAATTTGGAGGTGGGGTCTTCTGGGAGCTGTTGCATCATGGAGGCAGATCACTCGTGAAAGGCTTGATGCTATCATCGCCATATTTAGTGATCTCTTGCTCTATTAGCTACTGCAAGAACTGATCATTAAAAAGAGACTAGCGCCTTCTTACTCTCTTGCTCCCTCTCTTGCCATGTGACATCCTGGCTTCTCTTTGCCTTCTACCATGAGTAGAAGCAGTTTGAAGCCCTGACAAGAAGCAGATGCTGGGGCTATGCTTTTCATACAGCCTACAGAACTGAGTCCAGTAAATCTCTTTTCTTCATACATTATCCAGCTCCAGGTATTCCTTTATATAAAGCAACACAAAAAAGACTAAGCAAGTCAGTTGATTCAAAATACTTGATCCAGTGTTTCTGTGTACACAAAGTCTGCATGTGCCAGCAAAATGCCACCAAGATCCAGGGACAAATATCTCCCAATAAGATGACTATCAATGGCCTATACCACTGTAGGATTTCAATCTCAAATAGGCATATCCTACATCTTGCAGTTTCTACAGAACCACTGACAAATCACAGCACAAGTGTCAGGAGCTTCAGATGACCACTCTTTATGTGATACAATATGGAGAGACTCCTTTCAAGCTGTTCCCTCCTGCCAGCCTCATCTCATGGTCAACATTTTGTACCTTTTGAGGTGTTCTGAGGCCACGTACCTTTCGAGCTCCATTCGAGCGCCTCATGCTTCCTAAGTGTATGTAATTGTTTTATTAAGGCATAAGTATTAACTATCACGTGGCACCAAGCAGGTACCTAAGGACTCAGGCAAGTGTGATATGTTTCCAAGAGGTAGAAACGTGGAGAAACCAAGAAGTCCCATGGGACAGGCCTGCTGAGAAAGGCATCAGTTAGAAGGAACATGAGAAAGTACCTATGACAAACGTTGCCTTAAATAAAAAGAATCAAAATTCAAGTGCTGGTTCTACCTCGTATTGGCTTTATGAAAATGAGCAACATGGCTGGGCACAGTGGCTCACACCTGTAATCCCAGCACTTTGGGAAGCCGAGGCGGGTGGATCATCTGAGGTGAGGAGTTCGTGAGCAGCCTGGCCAACATGGTGAAATCCTGTCTGTAGTAAAAACACAAAAAAATTGGCTGGGTGTCATGGCGGGCACCTGTAATCCCAGCTGCTCAAGAGATTGAGGCATGAGAATCACTTGAACCTGGGAGGTGGAGGTTGCAGTGAGCCAAGATCACACCACTGCACTCCAACCTGGGTGGCAGAGCCAAAACAAAAAAAAGAAAAGAAAAGAAAAAATGAGAAGCATCTTCAACTTTGAGATGAGAATAATCTTAGAGGTCTCAGTTCAACCTCAGATTCATTGTCGATGTACCCTCTTCAGCATTCCTGATGGGAATGAATTCATTTCAAACACTCGGAGCCTACTGGTGCCACACAGTCTTCCAGGGGCTGACAGTTCAACAGTGAACAAAACAAAGTTCCTGCTCTCAAGCAGTGTACAGTCTACTAGGGGAGAAAATAAAAACTAGCCAATAAATACTCAACATATCAGAGAGTGACAAGCATAGAGTGGAAAAAGTGATAAATGATGGAGAATGACAGTGCTAAGCTGAGCAGAGACAGGAAGTCGCAGTGAGGCACACAGATGAGCTGAGACAGTTATTAAGACAGTTACTTGCTAAAGCTAGTCGTCTTAAATTGTTCACATGGATTAACTTCATTTTTTGGGGGGGGTGGGGGAGACAGAGTCTCTCACTCTGTCACCCAGGCTGGAGTGCAGTGGCACAATCTCGGCTCACTGCAACCTCTGCCTCCCGGGTTCAAGCAATTTTCCCGCCTCAGCCTCCTGAGTAGCTGGGATTACTGGCACGCACCACCACGCCTGGCTAATTTTTGTATTTTTAGTAGAGACAGGGTTTTGCCATGTTGGCCAGGCTGGTCTCAAACGCCTGACCACAGGTGATCTGCCTGCGTTGGCCTCCCAAAGTGTTGGGATGACAGGCATGAACCACCAGGCCTGGCCAACTTCTTTAATTGTGTTTACTCATCATCCAACTCTCTGAAGGTGGATCATTTCAGGTAGAGGGAACCTGAGTCGAGCCAAAGACCCTGCAGTAAGGAAACAGCTTGACATGTCTGGGGAATGGCCATGGAGCAAAAGAGAGGGAAGATGTACAGAGCTATGGCCAGAGAGGTGGCAGAGTCAGATCCCACAGTGCCCTGAGGGCCATTGTTGGACTCTGAAGTCCTCTGAGTGAAAATGATGCATTTGGAGGGTTGCAAGCAGAAAAGGCACATGAATTGTCCAAGGTTTTAGAAAGACCCCTCTGGTTGTTGGAGGGAGAATGATACTTGAGGTGAGTGTGTTCATTTTCTATTGCTGCTGTATGACAAGTGACCGAAGAGGTAGTGGCTTAAAACAATACAAATTCGTTACCCGACAGTTCTCAAAGTTAAAATGTTGACATGGATCTCACTGCACTGCAGTTAGGGTGTAGGCAGGGACATGTTTCTTTCCGAGTGCTCTGACGGGGAAATCCATTTCCTTTCCTTTCCTAGCTCCCAAAAGCCACCTGCATGCCTGGCTCCTGTGCCCTTCCTCCATCTGCAGATACAGCAATGGTGGGTGGAGTCCTGACCTCTCACCACTCTGACCCTCTCTTCTGCCTTCTTCTTCCACTTTTAAGGACTCATGTGATGACACTGGAGCAGGCCAAATCTTCCAGAATAATCTACCCATCTCGAGGCCTTTGCCTCAATCACTTCTGCAAAGTCCCTTTGCCATGTAAGAAAACATACTCACAAGTTCCAGGGATCGTAAGCTATTTCAAGAGCGCAAGGAACTATTGCCTTGAATAATTATCTGAGACATTTATTCTTGAATAATGCACATTCTGCATCCTATATATACATTACTTCATTTAAATTGTATAAAAACAGTTCCAGGTAGGTATAACCATCATCCCTGCTTTATAGCTGATGAATCTGAAAGTTACAGCTTTTCTAAAATCACATAGCTTCTATGCCAAAGAGCTGGACTTTGCACCCAGACCTGTTTAAAGTATCCCCGTGCTTTTTTCTTTGCTTTTTTTAAGAGACAGGGTCTCACTATGTTGCCTAGGCTGGTCTCCAACTCTTGGGCTCAAGCAATCCTCCCACCTCAGCCTTCTGAGTAGCTGGAACTACAGGGGCAAGCCACTGTGCCAAGCTCCCCACACCTTTTCTACTGCACAATGCCACTGCGATAATAGAAGCAAGAACAAAAGGTAATAAATTTTTTAAAGGTTTTTTAAATCTGTTGGGATATAAGACGTAAGGAAGGCAGGAAAGCCTAGAATTCTTCCGCCATGAGTTGATGTTCCAGCAAGGTTGTAAAGAACAATTTAAGAGCCCTGCAAAGAAATTAACCTGACCTCCCAGCACACTAGACTTCAGACAATTCTATCATGTTTACAGTCATTATCTGCAAGAATCATTGTTATTCACATTAATGCCCTCATGGTAACAGACCACAGAACTAAAGCTTTCTGGACAGCAAGCCAGACATGAAACAAAAATGGGGAATGAATATATAAATACATATTTGCCTTTGACCTATTTCTAACAAGCTATTTATTGGTTATTTCAATAGAAAACTCAATTAAGGATTTTCTTCCCCCACAGACTTTCCATTTTTTTCTTTCTGCCTAACATACCCTCTGACTCTAATTCACTCTTGCTTAATGCATTCAGGCTTTCGTGCTCCCCAAATGAGATCAAATAATGCCTCAATCACTCATTTTCAGAGCCTTCCTAATTGGGACACTTATCTCCTCTCCACAGAAATGCATCATTAGTGCGCTTGTTTCTTTTCCCGTCCAGGAGGCAGCACAGGCGAGTCTGTGGGCAATCTGGCCGGAGCTCCAGTTAGATGGCTCCCCAGGTGCAGAGCAAAGCAGTGTTCTTGTTTGGAGGACTAGGGAGGGGGCATTGTGTTTTTTCTTTTGCATGACATTGCTTATGCTGTAAGCATACAGTAAAGTTTATGAAAAAGCCCTACCTACCTGTTGCTGCTCTTCAATTTACCTATTTCTACTATAAAGAGAATTTGGGGTAAAGGAAGATCTCTAAATCTCAGGGACAGGGGTTCTGTAGTTTGAAAAATCACTATGGGCCGGGCGTGCTGGCTCACGTCTGTAATTCCAGCACTTTGGGAGGCCGAGGCAGATGGATCATGAGGTCAGAAGATCGAGACCATCCTGGCTAATACGGTGAAATTCCCGTCTCTACTAAACATACAAAAAATTACCCGGGCGTGGTGGTGGGCACCTGTAATTCCAGCTACTGGGGAGGCTGGGGAAGGAGAATGGCGTGAACCCGTGAGGCGGAGCTTGCAGTGAGCTGAGACAGCACCACGGCACTCCAGCCTGGGCGACAGAGTGAGACTAGGTCTCAAAAAAGAAAAGAAAAAAGAAAAATCACTATGGATGATTTTGAGAGCCCTTCACTCCTGCTGTAAAGTAATTATCATTCTTGAAAATTAGAGGCTAACTTGATTGAATTCATGGAGATGGGTTCTTTGAGGATTTCTTTCGGGGAGCAAGGGGTCATGATGCAGCATCTCCCTGATGCTGTTACGGAAACAACTTGCAAAGTTTCCCCATCACAGCCAGAGAGGTGCGCAGTGTTCCCAGAGCTATCAGAGTGGCCAAGCAGAAGTCTGCAGCTGTTACCCTGATGGCTTCCTTCCTTGATCACAGAAGACACCCCTGATGCTCCAGGTAGGTAGAAATATTGAAACTCACTACCTTCTCCCCAAAGTAAACTCAGTCTTGAGAAAGACATCAGTCTTCCAAGTTGGACTTAGACCAAACCCTTCTAAAAGGTCTCGACTTTCAGTTCTAAGAAAATGAAAAGCTACAACCTAACAGAAATCTAAGCAACAGAAAAGCTCAATTTTTTGTGTCTTAAAAGAAGTCCTAAGCCCACAACTCATTGGAATACAATGGACTGGTTCTGCTCCTCTCTTCTCTTGTTCACTGGACTTGAAGGAGGGGGGAAAAATGGTAATTGTCTCATAGAGCCTGTGCTTTAAAGGACAGAACTATGTCACCTTAGGTCTGGCAGGAGCCAGTAGCAGGCTGCATGTATTAACATATTTTAGTTAAAGGAGATTCCTTCCTAGAGGGACAGCCAGTGGAAAGATGTTTTAACTTTGCATTTTTAATACATGACTGGTTTCCATGGAGACCAAGGTAAAGCTGCTACACAGATTTTTCTTGGAGCAGCCAGGGTGACATCATTATGCCTGAAGGGTACTCTTCCTGCCTCCTTTTCCATCTACTGCCCTTGTTGCGACTCTCCCAGGGGACAACAGGCACTTTGCTGGAAGCTGAGAATGCAGACACCACTGGAGCAGGGCCAGCCACATAATTTGTGGGACCCAGGGCAAAATGAAAAAGCAGGCTCCCTGTTCAAAAAGGAGGACAAAAGTGCTGTTAAAGGTGCTAAAATAAAAGGCTTTCCCTTTCCTTCCACAGTCTCTCTCTCACTTGTCATGATGCTTTTTCTTTGCAATTGAATTTTGTTGTAAGTAGAACAAAATTGAAACTTCAAATTAAACAGAAGATTTTACTATTCACCTTTATAGAATGCCAGTTTTATGTGGGAACATACGAGCATTTAATTAAGGCAGAATCACAGAAATTACCCAATTTATATTTTATGGCTCATACATACATAGGTATTTTGTCTTACCAGGATGGTGGTAACGCTGCATAAAGCCAACTCAGCTGTCTCTTTTCCACCTATTGATCGTGCACATATTCTACCAATGCACTCTATCTTCAACTTACTGATGGTTAAGGAAGAACTAAAAGGAAAAGGAACAGTGGGTTTCTGTACATTTCCTTTTCCTTCCACGTCCCCATTTTCAGCAAAAGTGTTTGACTAACACTGGGAAATAACACAAGCAAGTAAGAACATGATGGGGCTCCCTCGTCATGCTTGTTTCTTAAAACTCAATTTCCTTTCTACATTGGAAGTAAATTCTGGTCCAACCAGCAAGTGTGGCTTTTTGGGACACTGAGTCATGGACCTTCACACTGTCAGAAAAAAAGGAAAATTCAAAAGCAAAAGTTTAAACAGTGGCCCAAGATGGCTTCAGTTGGGCACATGAGTAATAAAACCTAGGCCTACAAACTAATGTTAACCTCTTGCCTGTATAACTGAAACCAGCCCATTTTTTCATAGAACTAATATTTATGGTTTTTTGAATACAAATAGAAATTGACCCTATCCTAGAAAGCTTGAAAGTTACACTTGTCTTATCTGAGCTCCTTTCATAGGACACTGACCATCAGGCCTTCCAGATGGTATCAAAGAACTGAAACTTACCAGCTCACCACATCCAGACAATGGGATGCCAGACCGCACACCCATCACGATGGCCTAACTGACTACCTGCTTCCCACTGACCAACTCCTCTTCCTTATCTCTCCCTAATTCCTGTTTCCCCTACATAGTTACATTCCTTCCTCATTCTACAAACCCCTAATTTTAGTCAAGTAGACAGATCTGAGATTTATCTCCATCTCCTAGCTGATGTCACTTGCATTAAAGCCTTTCTTCCCTGGAAATATGGCCAGACACTGTGGCTCTTGTCTGTAATCTTAGTCATTTGGGAGGCCAAGGCAGGAGGACAGCTTGAGTTCAGGAGTTCAAGGCTGCAGTGAGCTACAATTGCACCACTGCACTCCAGCCTGGGTGACAGAATGAGATCCCATTAAAGAAAAGAAAAGAAAAGAAAAACAGAGAAAGAGAGAGAAGAAAGAAAAAAGAAAGAAAGAAGGAAAGAAAGAAAGAAAGAAGAGAAGGAAGGGAAAAGGAGGGAGGGAAGGAGGGAAGGAAGGAAGGAAGGAAGGAAGGAAGGAAGGAAGGAAGGAAGGAAGGAAGGAAGGAAGGAGACTCAGTGTCTCAGTGACTTTCTGTGAGACAAGCAATCAGAGCTAGGCCGAACCCCCAGCAATCGGCAATGTAATTGGAGTTTATTAACTATTTCACTGGTGGATACTGGTTGTAATCCTGTTTATCAGATGTAGAACAAAGACTGGATGAAATCAATCACCCTCCACCAGACCCTAAAATGCCTACACAATCAATAACTTTCTCCCTACCCACTCAACCACATAGTTAACCTTATTTTACGTATATAGTCACTGAGCACCGATCAGAAGCACAAGAACATAGCTGTGGTTCCATTACCCACCTTCTGTGCTCCACGTATCCATCCCCCTGTTAGAAAATGTCACATGTACACTGTGCCTCATTTAACCTACTTCAGCACATAGTTTCAGCCTCTACTGAGTCTGTGCTCTCAGGTTGAAGTCCTCAAACTCCACTCAGAACGGAAGTGTGATTTCTCTAAGTTCTGGCGTGTTATTCGACTTTAGGTGGAAACTATTTACCTTGTACTCACTTTGAGTCTCATGAACCGCCATGCCGCGTAAGTCAATTGGGGTTCTATGCTCGCACAGTATTGCAAATGCTATGTGCTCACATGGTGGCATACAACAGTGGACATGCATATTATGCATCTGTCCTTGGTTAATGTTCCACTGTCCCATCAGACTGCACTTACAAAACACACATTCAAAGATAAAATGGTAAGGAATTTCAAGACGGTGTCAGCAGATCATTAAACTCCACTGGTAGAGCTCTTCAGGGCACCTGGCCTTGTTTGACTAGACCGGCCTGTGCAAACAGCCCTGAGTTGGGTGACCTGGGCTGTAATTTTGATTCTTCCCCTCACACTTTATAAAGTACCTAATGAAAACTCAGTTTCCTCCTCTGTAATATTAAGGTAGAACATTAGCTCCAAGGTGCCTTGATGTAAAATCTATGCTTCTGGACTGATGGCCAACCCAAGCCTGAGAACTAGTTTAAATGGCTCAGCACAGAGAAACTGAAGGAACCAATGACCTGTACACCGTTTCACCAGCTAGACACCGAAGGACTTGGCTCACACTTAAGACATTCTCTCCCACAACTCCGAGTACAACTCAGTGTGACAAACTTGCCAGATATAAGAACCCTCTGGAATATTTGTAGCATCCTGAGCCCCCTTCCCTCACTCCCTATTCTCCTAGGATCACGTTCAATAGCTATTCTTATCCTTAGGCAAATTTCAGAAAGCTAGTCTTCTAATTTAAAAACTCTTGCAGTAAGCAATAGAAAATTATTTAAAAGACGTCCGTTTTAACCAAAAGCTGACATCTCATCTAACCAAGAGACCGTGATCATTCACTTTGGCATTCATAGGACCCCCTCGATCTGTGTGATGTGTAGGGCAAAAGAAGACAGGCTCAGGGTGGGCAAAGTCACAGTGGCAGAAATAAGGATCACTTATTAGCAGAACAGGAAGGTGACCACCTGCCTCAAGAGGGAGTTCAAGGTGAAGAAAAACCTCGAACTGCAGTCACAGAGGACGTATCAAATCACGCTGTTACCCAAACTAGCCTCTGGCATTAGCAGTTTAAAAGCCTGGAAAGGAAAGTTTTAATTTCAATTGAAACAAAACTCAAGCGAACTTTCTTACAGGTAAACCTGCTACACAGTCTAATTGCTCAATTTCTTTTCCCCTCTTCTTGACTTACAGGGCAGGCAAAAGCTGCTCTGTCTAAAACTGTCAGGTCGATTCAGGCAAAATTTAAGATCTTCAATGGAGCCCAGTCAGTAAAGTCAGTTGTTTAGTTCCCGCGTCTAAAGACTGAGGTTGGTTGACTGAATGTTTCACTATGAAACCAACTGTAGAGACCTCATGCAGACACAGCTTAAGACTGTTCTTTGCTACCACAGGTAATGCCTCCGGAATACTGAAACCTATCTCTAAGAAATCAATATTGCAAAATGAAAAGAACAGTGATGGAGTAGAAAGCATTCCCCAACACACAGTGCCTGATCCAAGTACAGATAGACTTGGAACTCGATCAGCACTTGAACCAGGATCTGTGGCTACCCAGCAACCCCAGCTAATGATTCTATCTGAAGCCCTGTCACAGAAGCCACTGTAAGAATACTTCCTACCAACTTGGCAATAGAGATGGTGTTCGTTCCTTACATGAAAAAGAGCTATGCTGTCCAAGACCCACGTGTGTGTTGTGTGAGTTAAGAAATGGGCGGGTGGTTGGCTGCGTGCAGTGGCTCATGCCTGTAATCCCTGCACTTTAGGAGGCCTAGGCAGGCAGATCACCTGAGGTCAGGAGTTCGAGACCAGCCTGGCCAAGATGGTGAAACCTTGTCTCTACTAAAAATACAAAAATGAGCTGAGTGTGGTGTGTGGTGGCAGGTGCTTGTAATCCCAGCTACTCTGGAGGCTGAGGCAGGAGAATCACTTGAACCCAGAAGGCGGAGGTTGCAGTGAGCTAAGATCACGCCATTGCACTCCAGCCTGGGCAACAGAGCGAGACTCCATGAGGCAGGAGAATTGCTTGAACCCAGGAGGCGGAGGTCGCCATGAGTTGATATCATGCCGTTGGACTTCAGCCTGGGTAACAAGAGCAAGACTCCCTCTCAAAAAAAAAGAAAAGGGGGGGGGGGTCACTGAAAAAAAAAAAAACGATGCAGAGAGGGAGGGAGAAAAAAGACTCCCTAAGCGAACTTTGTGCGTGTGTGTGCATCGCGAGGATAAAACTCATGAAGATAAAACTCACCCGATGAAATTCTAATTGCTATTATTAGCACAGCTTTACCTTTTACACAGAATGGCAACTCCTTTTGCACCTCTGTGTTTTTTCCTAGAGAAGCTAGAGAAGAGAAAATCAGCAGTTTGCTATCAGAATTACAGCTGCAGCAGTTTTGGTCATTCATGCCATAAGGTTTGACCTTCATTCACCTACGTACCGACTAAAAGCTGAAATGTATGGGAAGCAGGAACTCACAATAAAAAAAGAAGCTTATTTGTATAGCTTGGCTTTATTACATTCCCCAAAGAATGAAAGTTATTATCTCACTAAATTTCTGCAGTTTGGTTTTAATATTAAATATTAAATAAATATTATTAATTTGCAAATACTGATTTTGGCAGAAACTTGCACAGCCTCAGACTTAGCTTACAGTCAAATCTGCTGATTTTGCTATGAGTTTGTTCTTTTGGAGAATAATGTGACGTTACTGCATTTATTCTATTTCTGGGCTTCTAGTAGCAGCTTAAATCCTTAAAATAATTCAAGTTTAAAGTGTCCTGCCAACAGCTGTAGGATCATTTCCCCCACTCAACACTTGAATTTCACCTCAAATTCTAACACAGTTTCCTAACCCTGCCACTGCTCTTTTGACAATACAGGTGGCTCAATGTTTTAACAAATAAATATTAAGCTCTTATTATGTGGCAGGTGCTGTTTTAAAACACTCAGTCCTTTAAACAAAGGATAAACAAATTAGATAAAGTCTGTTTCATTCAGTGAAGGGAAGTGAAATAAACAAGCAAAAAAATTGGTTACTTTCAGATAGTCACCAATGCTATGATAAAAGTAATATAGGATGATACCTTCAGTGATTCTCAAACATGTTCACATAATAATATGCATAAAAATTGATAGTGGGCCAGGCGCAGTGGCTCACACCTGTAACCCTAGCACTTTGGGAGGCTGAGGCATGAGGATCACCTGAGGTCAGAAGCTCGAGACCAGCCTGACCAACATGGTGAAACCTCATCTCTACTAAAAATATGAAAATTAGGTGGGTATGGTGGTATGTAGCTGTAATTTCAGCTACTCAGGAGGCTGAGACAAGACAATCGCTTGAACCTGGGAGACAGAGGCTGTGGTGAGCCGAGATTGTGCCACTGCACTCCAGCCTGGGCGACAGAGCAAGACTCCATCTCAATCAATAAATCAATCAATATTGATAATGTCCACAGAGCGCTGGAGTAAAGACATAGGCTGTGGGTAGCAGCTACCCCAGGCCTTCCTTAGGGTGAAGAGGTTACTATGGCAGCATCCTTTTTTCCCACCAACAACACACCGATGTACCAAGGTGCACTGGCTGGAAAGCTCTGCTATGGCAGTAACTAAGCTCCGTTAGATAGAACTGTCAAGGAATGCCTTTCTGAGGAGGTGACACTTGAACTAAAACCCAAATGACTGTTAAAAGATTAACAAGATCATATTCCCGCTGAACAGTATCAGACCAATTACATTGAGACAGAAGTGTTTGCAGCAGAGAAAGAGTTTAATGCTCACAGAGCAGCCAAGAAAGGAGATGGGAGGAGGCTAGGTGCAGTGGCTCACGCCTGTAATCCCAGCACTTTGGGAGGTCAAGTCAGGCAGGTCACAAGGTCAGGAGTTCAAGACCAGCCTGGCCAACCAGGTGAAACCCCATCTATACTAAAGATACAAAAAATCAGCCAGGTGTGGTGATGCACGCCTGTAATCTCAGCTACTCAGGAGGCTGAGGCAGGAGAATCACTTGAACTCGGGAGGTGGAGGTTGCAGTGAGCCGAGATCATGCCATTGCACTCTGGCCTAGGTGATGGAGCGAGACTCTGTCAAAAAAAAAAGAGAGAAAGAAAGAAAGAGAGAGAAAGAGAGAGAGAGACAGAAGGAGGGGAGGGGAGGAGGGAGATGAGAGGAAACCCTCAAACCCGTCTCCCTAAGGAGTTCTGGACTGGGGATTTTAAGGGAATTACAGGAGGCAGGGGGCTGGAAATTTGGGGTTGATTGGTTGGGACAAGGCGGATGAAATCATCAGGATGTGGAAACCGCATCCTTTGGTGAGTCCACTTCTCATGGGGTCCTTTCAGACCAGCTGCCATTAGTGTCGCTGGTATGCAGGACCTGAAGGACTATCTCAAAGGAAAACCTAATATTTTGTAACGTTCAAAATGTTACCTATAGAGCAGTTGCGGGGAACTACAATCTAGGGTCTACGTGATTCTAGGACAATAGGCACCAAACTGCTCTGAGGAAGCAGTTCAGAGAGCAGGCTGGCCTCACGATGAATGTTGAGTGTGCTGCAAGCTGGGTTTATTTTCATTCCCTCTGCCGCCCACCCGCTTCTTCCCTGATTAATTTTATAAAGCAGATAGGCATGGGGTCATAATGAGAAGACGCCTGTGATCTGTGGGTCCTGGGGGAGGAGCATCCCAGGCAAAGGAAAGGGCACATGCGAAAGGCCTGAGGCAGGAAAGCACTTGGCATGTTTGGGGACAGCAAGAGGCAGAACGGAAGGCGAGGAAGGGGAGACAGGGCCAGAGGCCAGCTCACCCAGGGACCCGTAAGCCTTGCAAGGATGTGGGCTTGATCAGAATTGCACCAGGGAGCCGCGGGAAGGTTTTCTTCAGGAGACTGACATGATCTGATTTACTTTTTTTTTGAAATGGAGTCTTGCTCTGTCACCCAGGCGGGAGTACAGTGGTGCGATCTCGGCTCACTGCAACCTCTGCCTCCCGGGTTCAAGCAATTATCTGCCTCAGCCTCCCGAGTAGCTGGGGTTACAGGCGCCCACCACCACACCTGGCTAATTTTTTTGTATTTTTAGTAGAGACAGGGTTTCACCAAGTTGTCCAGGCTGGTCTTGAACTCCTGACCTCATGATCCACCTGCCTCAGCCTCCCAAAGTGCTGGGATTACAGGCGTGAGCCACCACACCCAGACGATCTGATTAACATTTTAAAGGGTCACTCTTGCTGCTGCGTGGAGATGATTCCGAAGGAAGGAATGGAAGCTGGGAGGCCAGTTAGCGAAACAGAATCCTCCAGGCAGATTACCGGGCTTTTCATCCTGCCTTGGCTACACAACTTACCTAAGGAACTGGGTCTGTGTTTTACAATCTACAGAATGGAGACAATGATTGATTTAAATGTCCAGGAGACATTGTTAGAATCAAATGACATGATACAAGTGAGAGGACTTTGAAAAATACAAAATGTTTTATGCATCTAAGGATTAAGCCACCCGTTTCTAATCTCATCTCCCCAAACTGCCCTAAAACACCACATCTGACACTACTTCTTGCTCTATGCCCTTTCAGCTCCCTGCTCATTAATTCTTTTGGAGGTACCATGATGTACTATAACAGAAAACATAGGTTATGGTATATAGTATGGTGCTATAACTGCATAACCACACAACAGTCCCAATTTGCATTGCTTGAAATATATGTTTCTCTGAAGACGACTAGTATTTGGTGATCTGTTCTCCAAACAGAAACGGGATGACCCAAAACACCGTTCTGGAAAACACACACACACATGCATACACACACACACACACACACACACTCATTGCATACACACATTAATATGTGCAGAACTTTCTTAGAGGTCAGAAAACATTTCCATTCAGAAATCAGATGACTGGTCTCTTAACCAAAATCCACCCGTGTAAAGAAACAATGTGGCAATCAGAAAGGAGTTCATGAGGACTTTTCCTGGTTCTGGCGCTAAACCACGCTCAAGGTTCACTCATCTGCAAATGTATTCATTCAACCAACATTAAGCCAGTGCCCATTTTGTTCAGTTTTCTCATTGAACTTCCATAGCACCCTGTGAGTAATTATCATTCCACCTGCTTGACAGGTGAAAACCTAAGGCTCTGAGGAGCAAATGACTTACCAAAGTACTACTAGTTAGTGGTAGCATAGAGTGAACCCAAAGCACGACTCCAGTGTGCAACTCTTGGGGCTCAGAGACCACTCCAAAAGGAAGGCCTGAGAAGTCGCCTCAGAAGCAAATGTTTTTCTCTGACCTTCTCCTGCCTTCGTGTTTCTGGCCCCTACAGCTTCCCCGGAGTTAGCCATCAAAACTAGAATCCCTCTTCCCCAAGGCAGGTCACAGAAACCAGAACTGCTGTTCTCTAAAGCCAGCCATAAAACCTAAAAATATTACTCTAACTGTCCCTCCGTCATTCTATGTAAAAAAAAAAAAAACTGACCATGAAGAAATTATCTGACCTACCTTATTTGACTGTAGGTCATCAGACCCCCGTTCCAGAAAGGGTACTGCCCCGCACCCCGAAGGAAGGACAGCACAGAGGCCAGGAAGGCAGGAATGTATACTCAGAGAGGCCCACCCTCTCTCGTTCTACTCCAGCATAGAACAGGGTCACATCTCATGTACCCACAGAAAAGCGCTTGTGTTTAATGCATTGCTTTCAGCCCATTTCACCAGCATATAAGAGACCATGTGGATGATACATGCTTTCCCCTTTAGCTTCAACTCAAAGACATCATTTCTCAAAATAAACCTAGACAGACAGGCCTTGCTAGGTTTCCCCACTCACTCTATTAGCGTTAGATCATTTCCTCTTTATCCAATCATATTTCTACATGGCTGCTCATACTATGTTGAAACTAAGCATAAAAATGGACACTATTGGCCAGGCGTAGTGGCTCACACCTGTAATCCCAGCACTTTGTGAGGCCGAGGCGGGCAGATTACGTGGTAAGGAGGTCGAGACCATCCTGGCTAACACAGTGAAACCCCATCTCTACTAAAAATACAAAAAAAAAAAAGCCGGGAGTGGCGGCGTGTGCCTGTAGTCCCAGCTACTCAGGAGGCTGAGGCAGGAGAATGGCGTGAATCCGGGAGGTGGAGCTTGCAGGGAGCTGAGATCGTGCCACTGCACTCCAGCCCGGTGACAGAGCAAGACTGTCTCAGAAAAAAAAAAAAAAGACACTATTCCCTGTTTTTTGGTCTTCATTCTGAAGTCTCCCATGTATACCTACTATATAAATGTGTATGCCGTTTCTCCTTTGACTCTGCCTTTTGCAAGTTGATTTTTTACCAAACTTTGAGATCTTTCAGGGCACCTTGGCCCCTCCTCATCCCTCTCTGTGGTCTAGACTGTGAGATCATTCACTGCGTCTTCTGACTGCTGCTGGTGAGGTTTGGAAGGCAGTGGGAAGGCAGGCAAAACTGCATTTGAAAACAAAGGACAAATTCAGACCAGACGAAAACTAAGAGAAAAGAGTCAGTCTTTGGACAACATTGTTGTGTATTTCTCCTCCAATGTGCAGAGAGGTAACTGTAAAGAATTTGAAAGTGAATCGAACACACTTGCTCAGCAATACAGAAAATGTAATTTACTTTATATTTCCTTCACTCTCATTGCAAGTGAGGGGACATGGGAGCAGCTTAGCGAAACAATCCCGTACAATTTAGTTGGAAATGGTGGGTGGATATTAACACAACCCTCTCAGGACGGAGAGGAAGCTGCTAGTCCAACCTCCACCTCCACCTCCTGGAGTCTGGCCAGGCTCATGCTGCCCTATCCGGATATCTAGAGTGAGCAGCCCACAGGCACAGAGCCAAATCCAGAAGTAAGTAAAGTTCGACTTGATCGCAGGAGAAGACTGGAAATTCACTCAGAGGGAGGCCTCAGTGACTTATTACGGCCTAAAACATGAGGCCTCAGCAAACCGTCTTTCTCGATGGTCTTTGTGCTCTCTCAGGACTCAGAGCCTTTAGGAAAATGTCCTGCTGGACCCATGTAAGAAAGAAGGACTGCTCAGCATTGCTGAGCCTTGAGAAAAACCCTGAGAACACGCCTCCTGTAAGCAGCTTTAGATGTCTCTGACCCAGCCTTCTAGTAGCCCACAAGCCAGTAACCTATAAGCCAGTTGTGCCGGAGACGCCTGTTCAGGGTGATAATTCCAGGATTATACAACCCTCACAGTCTTTCCTAACATCTGCCTATATAGTGCCCTTCCTCTGTTCTTCAGAAAAACAGAATAATTTTCCTTCCCTCCCCTCCCCCGCCTCCTCTCTCCTTCCTCTCTCTCCTTTTCCCTCTCTCTTTCACACACACACACACACACACACGCACATACGCACGCACCCATTGGTGTTGCAAGCCCTTCTATCTGTCCTTCTCCAAATCCAGGACACCCAGTTAAATTCCTCCAGGCTGGGCACGGTGACTCACGCCTGTAATCCCAGCACTTTGGGAGGCCGAGGCGGATGAATCACGAGGTCAGGAGATTGAGACCATCCTGGCTAACACGGTGAAACCCCGTTTCTACTAAAAAAAAATACAATTAGCCAGGCATGGTGGCAGGTGCCTGTAGTCCCAGCTACTCAGGAAGCTGAGGCAGGAGAATGGCGTGAACCCAGAAGGCGGAGCGTAGAGTGAGCCGAGATCATACCACTGCACTCCAGCCTGGGAGACAGTGAGACTCCATCTCAAAAAAATAGTAATAATGATAAAAAAGAATAAATAATAAATAAAAATAAATTCTTCCAAAGAAGAAGAGAAAAACAGCAAACTATCTCCATTAACTTTCTTCACTCCTAGATTGCACATGCAGGTATCTTATAAACCCACATGCCCTCAAAGACAGCATTCATTACTCTGGGCCTGCCAGGAGAGTGATTCCAGCCCCTTAGAAGGCCAGGGCAAGGCTGTCTTCCGAAGTTCACCGTACTAACTTCTGGCCTCTGACACACCTTTCATTGCTAGTGCTCAAAGAGGCACTGAAAAGTAAAGATAACTCTGAAGACCTGAGAGGTTGATAACTTGGCTACTTGGGCTACGTTGCAGCAATGTGCTGGCCTGGGTATTCACAATCTTTGTTTCTTTGCCAGGTCATTTAAAGGGACACATCTCCCGATGAGAAGACGTACCGTTCATCCTGTCACCCGAGACAACCATGGCAGGGCAGTGAGTCCTGTGTATTTGTGTCACTCGTGTGGCAAACATTTCTGGATAATGGATACGATGGCCGGCACTCCTACCCGCCCTCTCTGCATCTACTCCAGCATAGAACAGGGTCGCCTCTAATGCACCTACAGGAAAGCTCGTGTTTAACGCGCTGCTTTCAGTCCATTTCACCAGCATGTAAGAGCCCATTTGGATGATACATGCTTTCCCCTCTATTCTCCGTTCAAAGACATCATTTCTCTAAGTAAAGTTTCCATCAGGACAGTGTGCCCCTAGCTACTCGGACACTGTTCCTCAGGCCCTTCTACTTACCCACACCTCCCACCCTGCTTAGCTGACCCTTCCATTCATTTAGCCAGTCGTTCCAAGCAGCATTTTATGGGCACTTCCCATGTGGTAAATGCTGGGCATACCCTGGGCCATGAAAATGAATCTCTGCCCACCAGAATGCCAGAGCCTCGCTGGGGAGACAAGTACGAAGCTATCATAGTAACATGACACCTGTGAAAGAAGAAGGTCTCTTGAGATGCTATAGCAGTACAGTGATGGAGAAACTAACAACGTGAGTCAGGAAAGGCCTCTCAGAGAAGGTGATAAGAGAAATGGTATTTACTATGGGACTGAGAAAAGCACAGATGCTTAGCAGGTGGAAACAGAGAGGGCATAAGGAATCAACTCTGACCAATAACAATGGGGTCAGGCACTGGACACTCACCTGGTAGTTCCAGCATCAGATGAAGCCTCACTCCAGGTCCTTAGGACACTTGGCTTAGTCTCTGTACATTGAGAACCACGCACCTGCCCTTTCTGGAAACCTCTGGTTTACTTAAACTGGAAACCAGTACTCGGCGGAGAGGAGCGGCTTGCTCATCATCATCCCATGAGCAGTGCGTCTTGTTTTTTGTTCTTACTGACTCCTCTTCCAAATAAAAGAAACCCTTTCTTAAAGCATTCTGATTCTTCATGTTAAAGCTTCCCTTGCAGAAAGAAAAGCATCCAAATGCCAAACACGCGTAGGAAACAATATAGAGGCCTCACCTCAGCCAGCAATGTGTGTAAGCCATTACTAAATCTCACAGCAGCAATCACACTGGCACAGGCAGAAATAAGGAAACTTAAATGTAATAAATATGGCTCTTTCTTTTTAGAATCGCTAGTACATGTTCGGTAGTAGCCAACTCATATCATTTAGGAAAACGATATTAGTTCTATCATTTAGGAAAATGATAATTGAATATTATTATTCAATAATTCAATAGATAGAATACCCATGGCTGGAGAGTCAAGATCTAGAACAGTCTGAACATTGACTCCACATGAAAATCACCAGGGAAGCTCTTTCTGTAAGGCAACGCTGCAGGCCGGGCGCAGAGGCTCAGGCCGGGCGCAGACGCTCAGGCCGGGCGCAGAGGCTCACGCCTGTAATCCCAGCACTTTGGGAGGCCGAGGCAGGTGGATCACCCGAGATCCGGAGTTCGAGACCAGCCTGGCCAACATGGTGAAACCCGGTCTCTACTAAAAACACAAAAATCAGCTGGGCATGGTGGCACGTGCCTGTAATCCCAGCTACTCAGGAGGCAGAGGCAGGAGAATCGCTTGAACCCAGGAGGCGGAGGTTGCAGTGAGCCAAGATCGTGGCACTGAACTCCACTCTGTCTCACCAAAAAAAAAAAAAAAAAAAAAGGAATCAATGCTGCAAAGCAATGAAAACCTGTGTCTGGAGGTGGGGCCTGGGAATCTCCCCAGGTAGACCCAGGCTTCAGGCAAGGGGAGAGCCATGGGTCTTAGAGGACCTGGCCCAGGAGGAAGAAGACCAGCAAGGCCCTGGTCATGGGATGACAGTGAGCAAACCACTCCTCTCTGCTAAGTACTGGTTTCCTGATCTGTAAAATAAGGAGAAATCTGGTTGTTGACAAGGTTCTTGTATGAGTCAGGGGAAGGAGTTTGGATAGAAATGCTTTATAACTATCAAGAATCCCTTAGAGAAAAGGAATTGGTGTCAGTGAATAGCAACCCCTCTGATTGAAGTACTGGGTTATGGGGACATAAAGGTTGATATTTCTAGTAGTTGTTTATCTCAAATGCCTTGGAGGGAAATGGTATATTCATAAAAATGAGCAACGTGGAGGAGCATGTCTGTGGAGGTGAGTTACCAACCTCGATTTTCACGTGTTAATTTTGAGATGCAGGTAGAGGGGTCCACAAGAAAGGCAGTTGAACAGGCAGAACATAGCTTGAGAGAAATTAGGACTAAAAGTACAGATTGGGTAAATATCTGTGTATAATTTGGGTGACACTGATACTTGCAACCCACAAATCTGCTGCCTAGGCCGGGCGGGGTGGCTCACGCCTGTAATCCCAACACTTGGAGAGGCCGAGGTGGCTGAATCATGAGGTCAAAGGATTGAGACCATACTGGCCAACATGGTGAAACCTGGTCTCCACTAAAAATACAAAAAATTAGCCGGGCATGGTGGTGCACACCTGTAGTCCCAGCTACTCGGGAGGCTGAGGCAGGAGAATGGCTTGAATGCAGGAGGCAGGGGTTGCAATGAGCTGAGATTGCACCACTGCACTACAGCCTGGGCAACAGAGTGAGACTCTGTCTCAAAAAAAAAAAAAAGGGGGGGGGGGCCAGGCTCACACCTGTAATCCAGGCACTTTGGGAGGCTGAAGTGAGCAGCTCATGAAGTCAGGAGATGGAGACCATCCTGGCTAACATGATGAAACTCCGTCTCTACTAAAAATACAAAAACAAAATTAGCTAGGCGTGGTGGTGGGTACCTGTAGTCCCAGCTACTTGCGAGGCTGAGGCAGGAGAATGGCATGAATCCGGAAGGCAGAGCTTACAGTGAGCTGAGATCGTGCCACTGCACTCCAGCCTGGGCGACAGAGTGAGACTCCATCTCAAAAAAAAAAAAAAAAAAAAAAAAAAATCTGCTGCCTAAATGTCTTCTGAGCCTTCCAGACTTTCCTTTAATAGTTCAGTAAAATGGCTCCAATTTCCATGTGCAGTCCATTTGAGATCAACTGTCCTGGACCTTGACTCTCCAGCCATGGGTAGAATATTCTATCTATTGAATTCTTAAATAATGATATTCAACGAATATTATATTCTACGGGAAACCCAGTGCTCCCATTAAGATTTCTGTAGATTCCCAGAAAATCAGGGGTGTGGAGTGCAGCTTTGTTTATTACAACTTTTCCTTCCCCTGAATCTTCTATGTGCTTTCTAATTGGTTTGTACTGACTCCCCAAAGCCCTATGAACACAATGTCCCACACTTTTTTTTTTTTCCTTCTGAGATGGAGTCTTGCTCTGTCACCAGGCTGGAGTGCATTGTCGCGATCTCAGCTCACTGCAAGCTCCGCCTCCCGGGTTCAAGTGATTCCCCTGCCTCAGCCTCCTGAGTAGCTGGGACGACAGTCCGGCTAGTTTTTGTATTTTAGCACAGACGGGGTTTTACCATGTTGACCAGGATGGTCTCCATCTCCTAACCTCGTGATCCACCCACCTTGGCCTCCCAAAGTGCTGGGATTACAGGCATGAGCCACTGCGCCTGGCCCTGTCCCACACTTCTATTAGGTTTGGCAGTAATGGCAGAAGATAAAACCAAGACCAGGAACAACTTCACCTTGGCAGCTGGACATCCCACCCCACCCCAACCTTGGAAAGTTTCTCCTTGAATGGATTTCTCTGCAGTCCTCATCTGCTTCCCTGTTTGTAGCCCCCTTTCCCTACCCTGCCTGCACACACTACTCAGAGCTCTCTCATTCTCTACACATTTCTGCTTTTGCTTTCAGTCCTACTTCCTGAATTGCCCATGGGATCTCAAAATTCTTCTCCCTTTATCATTCAGATGAAGTCAGTTCTATCTTGTACTTAATGTCACCCAAATAGATTGTGTCAAGGAGGCGTTTCACTTTTTGTCCATGAAAGGTCCTCTCAAGCTGCATCAACTCATATTCTTAAACAATAGAAATACCTACCCATAAAACAAGGTTTGCTGCTTCTGCAGATGACAAAAGCAGCCGCGGCTATCTTGGAAAAGACATATTTCCTTCCTGCTACAAAAAGAGAAGGCTGCCGTATTAACAATTGTAATAGTAATCTTTTTTAAAGCATATTCCATGGATGAGGGAAGAAAGAATTGTGGTATGTCTTACAGGCATTCTACTGTTTGACTCTCACAACAAATCCATTTTACAGACAAGGCAACTAGAGTTCAGAGAGATTAGGCAATTTACCCAGGCTGACACGATGCTTGACAGAGACTCAAAGCCTACCATGCCATTCTTCAATGACTCCAGCCTCACCACCGCACTCCATGTGTGCTGACAAATGTTTAACAGCCGGCTCTACAAAGACAAAATCCTTGCGTTGTACAGTGTCAATTCCCACACTGACAATATGCCTACCAAGACCAATTTCAAGTTACCAATGTGACATCACTAAACACAGAACTGGGAAGAAATAGACAGCAGCACATCTTTAGAGAGAAATTCTGCCGTACAGATACGATACAATAGACAAAAAACCCAAGAGCATAGCTCACACGGATAAAATGTAGTCCAATCACTAGAAAGTGGTGAGTTTGGCCTGGCACGGTAATCTGTAATCCCAGCACTTTGGGAGGCCGAGGTGGGTGGATCACCTGAGGTCAGGAGTTCAAGACCAGCCTGGCCAACATGGCAAAACCCCATATCTACTAAAAATACAAAAATTGGCCGGGTGCGGTGGCTCAAGCCTGTAATCTCAGCACTTTGGGAGGCCGAGATGGGCGGATCACGAGGTCAGAAGATCGAGACCATCCTGGCTAACATGGTGAAACCCCGTCTCTACTAAAAAAAATATAAAAAACTAGCCAGGCGAGGCGGCGGGCGCCTGTAGTCCCAGCTACTCGGGAGGCTGAGGCAGGAGAATGGTGTAAACCTGGGAGGCGGAGCTTGCAGTGAGCTGAGATCCGGCCACTGCACTCCAGCCTGGGGGACAGAGCGAGACTCCGTCTCAAAAAAAAAAAAAAAAATACAAAAATTAGCCAGGCGTGGTGGTGGGCTCCTGTAATCCCAGCTACTCAGGAGACTGAGGCACGGAGAATTGCTTGAATCTAGGAAGCAGAGACTGCAGTGAGCCGAGATCACGCAACGGCACTCCAGCCTGGGCAAGGGAGCGAGACCCCGTCTCAAAAATAAAAATAAATAAAAATTTAAAAAGTGATGTTTTACATATTTATTACCTGTTGTAATATGTTAAATAACATAAACATATATAAATAATATGTAAAGACTATAAGTTTAAGCAATTTTACTTTTTTATCATGGCTGGGTTTCATAACCAACTTGCAAAATTCCTGAAAATTCAACAATTGTTTCTAGCAAGCCAATATAAGCCATCTCTAGCACACACACAACTGCTCCTTGAGTGTGCCATAAATATAATCCAGACTTAGAGGAATTAGGGAAGGAAATAACATCAAGATGGAAAGAGAATTAGAAATGTGTTCCGTGAAGAGGGCAAAAAAATTCAAGAAGCTGGGACTGGAGATTGGGAAGGAAAAATATTTTCTTAAGCAATGTGATAGTGTTTGGAGTTTAGATACATTTGTCATGAGTTCAAAATTCAATTCAATAGACAAAATGGTTAGGGGGCACCATGGGGTTGTTTGTTATTGATCATCTTAAAGTTATAAACAAAACAGGAGCCTAATGATATCTTACAAAGAAAAAACCCATGAAATCATAATGAATGTCAGTACTCTGGGTTTAGGAAATAAATGCTGGCTTGGTTTGGGGAGCTAAGTTTTTTGTTTGTTTGTTTGTTTTTCTTTATTTTAGGCTTGGGAGTACATGTGAAGGTTTGTTACATAGGTAAACAGTGATCTTTTCTGCTCCTCTCCCTTCTCCCACCCTCCATCCTCAAGTGGGATGCTGTTTCCTTCTTTGTGTTTGTAAGTTCTTATCATTTAGCCCCCACTTATAAGTAAGAACAGGCAATATTGGAGAGCTAGATATCTTAATCCACTCCAAATATCTTTTTATTATTAATTTTTAAATATTTTCCTATTGGAACAATCCTATGAGGATTTCACACAGACTAAAGATCATCTTCCAAGACTTTTAGTGTCACTCCCATCTGGTGTAGGGGGTGGAAACAAGGCACCCCATATGCCATTCCTGCTGTCAGAGACTGGGGAACAGAGACCAAGAGAGACTAGCACTATCTAGTTTGGAGACCTGAGCCCTGGATTCCAGCCTCTGTTTTTTCACTTGTTGACTTTTTGATTTGGGTACAAGTAAATTGACCTTTTTCAGCCTCAGTTGACATGCCCCCCAAATACTGATCATCACGACTGGCCTATCTGGCTATTTATCCGCATGATAGTGATGACAACGGTAATCGAAGCCAAAGTACCTGGAATTCAACTCACTTTGAGAAATACTGCCTGAGAACATAACTTTTGGTCAGGAACTAGGGCTAAAATCATAAGCAACAGAAACACCATCTCCGCCTGTAAGGAATGTTCAGTGGATTGGTAAAGCAAAGGGTGTTTAGAGAAGCACACGTCTGTGTCCTTTTGTGATCTGCCATTCAAGAATATTCTTTGGCAAAACCAAAAATTTAAAAATAACCCATGGACCTCCAGAACTCGCAGGATTTTCTACACAGCCTCCTAAAATCCATTCACTGTGACGCCACCATCAGACTGGATGAGCTGTGTTTATATAATTAAAAGAAAGGGACAGAGTTACACTGAGATAACAATTTTCATAATAAAAAAGACCCATCATTAGTACCAGCTTCAAAGCCAAGACAACTTCTCCTTCTTGACAATTTTTTTTATTTTAAGAAACTAAATAGATGGTTTCATCACAAATAGACAGCATATAGAAGATAATTATATGGTGAAATAAAGCCAAGATAAATGCCTAAAAGTTTTTTTCATCCTTCCTTATATGGCTGTTGTTGGCAACAAGGTTAGTTTTAAGTTGGACCCAGGGGATTTCACCTTGAATGTCTGGCTTTCATTTGCATAACAATAAGTTCTGGCTATTGTACACTCTGTCCAAAAATCTAAAACTCTATTATTACTGGCTTAATGGCCTGTGTAACCTAATTTAAAATAGGAAAGTGAACTTCAGGCTTTCTCTCTTCAGTTTACTGTGAAGTAGGTATTAGCATATCATTGTCTTCTTGCTATCCTTCATCACTTACTGTGTCTCCAAGTGAGTTCGCCACGTCATGAGTTTGATTCAAAGATACTTGATGAGAATGGCTTAGAAGAACACAAGGGAACACAGTAGACTGTAGATGGGGAGGACGTGGGCTTTCGGAGGCACAGAAATTTACATTTCAATCTAGGTTCTACATTTCACTGATGACTCAATGTGACCTTGAGCGTGAAGGCAGATATATCTGACCTTCAGCTGCCTTGTCTGTAAAATGGGACTAGTGACTGCAGTAGACAGCCTCTGTGGGGGCTGCCCTCCCTGCAAACACAGGGGTATGGGTCCCAAGGGGTCATGACTGTACCAAGTAATCCTCCCACCTGTATTATGTATTAGTCCGTTTTCACACTGCTGTAAAGAACTGCCCGAGACTGGGTAATTTATCAAGGCAAGAGGTTTAATGGACTCACAATTCAGCATGGCTGGGGAGGCCTCAGGAAACTTACAATCATGGTAGAAGGTGAAGGGGAAGCAAGGCACCTTCTTCACAGGGCAGCAGGAAGGAGAATGAATGCAGGAAGAACTACCAAACGCTTATAAAACCATCAGATCTCAAGAGAATTCACTCACTGTTATGAGAACAGCACGGGGGAAACTGCCCCCATGATCCAATTACCTCCACCTGGTCTCTCCCTTGATGCATGGGGATTATGGGGATTATAATACAAGATAGATTTGTGTGGGGACACAAAGCCTAAGCATATCACCACCCATATGCTACAACCCGACTCAGCCCGAGGCGACACCTGGCCCAATATAAGACAACTCAATTCTCTTTCCTGGGAATTGGATGTCTGTACAGAAAGGCAGAAACCTGAGAATCTTTGCTGCAAAAAAATAATAATAATAGTAATGCAAACAGATAGGGTTTACTGTGCACCAAACACTGTTCTAAGCACTCTTTTCTATTAACTTGTTTACATCCTCAGAACACATCTATGTACAATGTATTAGTAATACTATCACCTTCGCTTGCAGATGAGGAAACTGGGACCAGAAAGTTGGAATTAAAGTCATATTCATAGTAACCTTTTGGGGAGAAGATGTACAAAGTCCTGCTGCTCAGGTCCCTGGGGTTGTCCAGGCTCTGACCCTTCCTGAATCTTGTGGTCCAGCTGTTAGGATTCTATAGGAGACCTCAATGCTCCCTGAAAAAACACCTCTGGCTAAAGTTGGCCAGTGTCAAGTTGTTTGTAAACATATAAGGCTGTGTGCAAGCAAAAATAATAAAATATTTATGAATGCAATACTAACCATTATGGTTTTTAGAAATAGCTTAGGTAAAGCTGCTAAGAAGGGGCCTAGAATAGGTACAGGAGAGATTCTAGAAAAATTTTAGCACTGAACCATCACAACTATCTAAGGTCCTCTAGTCCCCATAGAGTAGACCCTTGGGTTATAGCTATAGCTATAATACCACTAATAATAATCATTGTTGAAAGATTCCTCTGTGCTTGGCACTGTGCTTTGCCTGCATTATCTCATTTGATTCCTACAAAGCCTCTCTAAGGCAAGCACTTTCCTTCTCTCTATTTTATGTGTGGAAAAACACAATTCTGGTTCTCTTCTTCACTCCCCTTCCTCACCCCTGAGTGGAAGCAGGGTCTAACTTAGTATGATAGTGAGAGATTCTGTGAATGTTAATGTCTGTGAGGATCTGACCAACATCAGCAAGAAAAGTTGGCTTTTCTTGCAGATGCTATAATTTACAGAATGGAAAAGCCCTAAGGCTACTCTGACCTACAGTATCTGAATCTAGAAACACTGGTCATCAAGATGGGAAGCATCTGCTAGAGGGAGCTGGGACTCTGAGGTGCAAAGAGTGGACCAAGGAAGAGAAAAGATCAGAGGAGGAAGGCAGGGAGAGAAGGGGCTCCCCAGTACTGTTGAAGTCCAGTCTGGAGACTTGACCGGGAAAGAAGGGAAATCTCGTGGATGCTGAGGCACCCATCATCGTCAAAGCCAAGATGGTTTCCTAACTGATCATGAACAAGACCTGTGAGACACGATGGGCAGTGTTAGGGGTTTCCATACAAATGAGGACACTTTAGCTGAGAGATGTGAAGTGATCTTCTCACACAGTCACACAGCCAGAGTTGGTAGAGGGAGAACTGGAACCCAGGCTGCCTGATTCTGGAGTCCATGTTCCTCACCCACTATTCCACATTGTACCCTCTTCGGCTAGAGGTTGTTCTGGGTTTCACACCTTGGAGCTTTATTTGACCTGCATTTGTTCACTTCAATCCCCAAAACCTTTTTGAAATTCCTTCAAAGCCATGCTCAAATGCCACCTTTTCCAGAATCTCCAACCTCAGCACCACTCTCTCATCCTGACCCCAAAACGTCTGTGCCCTTCCCCAAAATTCCTATGTTACAATCCTAACTCCCAAAGCAATGGCACTAGGAGGTGGGGTCTTTAGGAGGTAATTAGGTCTTGAGGATGGAGACCTCATGAATGGGATTGGTGTCCTTAATAAAGAGACCCCAAAGAGGCCCTTCCACCATGGGAGGACACAGAGAGAAGGCATCATCTCTGAACCAGAAATCGAGCCCCCACCAAACACCAACTCTACTGGTACCTTGATCTTGGATTTCCCAGTCTCTAAAAGTGAGAAATAAATGTCTGTTGTTTATAAGTCACCCAGTTTAAGATACTTTTGTTAATTTTTAGTTTTTTGTAAAGATGGAGTCTTGCCATGTTGCCCAGGCTAGTCTCAAACTTCTGGGCTCAAGGGATCCCCAAGCTCAGGCTCCTGGGCAGCTGGGACTTTGGGTATGCCACCACAGCTAGCTAAGGTATTTTTGTTATAGCAGCCCAAACTGCCTAAGACATCCCACAGCACTTTACCTCCCTAAACCTCACAAAATGAATTCTGCTTGCCATGAGAGCTGGGTGGATGTGTCTCATCTCCCCTACTAATCGAGGTCCTCAAGGGCAGAGGTATTTTATACATTTTCTACTTCCCCCGACTCTATCCCAACACACACACCACCACTGTCACCACCAGGACAGTGCCCTGCGCTTGGCACTCAAGAAATAGGTATTGAAGGAAGGCAGATATTCGGAGATTTCAAACAACCACAAACACACCCCAGGCTCAGAGAAAATGTCCAGGTCAGTATCTGCTCCCGCTCCGTCCCTCAAGGCCAGAAGGCCAGCAGGAGTCTTGGAGTCAACTGTTTCTGGAAGCTTCTTCCAAAGATAGCGATATGGTATCTTATAAGTTATCTGTTGACTCTTTATATGTGAACAGTTAATTTGTTGTCTCATTCAAACGCATACACAAAGAGACCAGAAGGAAGCTCCTGTGGTGGAATCGATTGAATTCACCACATTTACTTTGGTAATTTCCCCTGAAGCCCGTTGATACAGGAAATGTTTTTTTTTTTTTTTTTTTTTTTTTTTTTTTTTTTTTTTTTTTAATTTTTTATTATACTTTAAGTTCTAGGGTACATGTGCATAACGTGCAGGTTACATATGTATACATGTGCCATGTTGGTGTGCTGCACCCATCAACTCGTCAGCACCCATCAATTCATCATTTATATCAGGTATAACTCCCCAATGCAATCCCTCCCCCCTCCCCCCTCCCCATGATAGGCCCCAGTGTGTGATGTTCCCCTTCCCGAGTCCAAGTGAGCTCATTGTTCAGTTCCCACCTATGAGTGAGAACATGTGGTGTTTGGTTTTCTCTTCTTGTGATAATCTGCTAAGAATGATGGTTTCCAGCTGCATCCATGTCTCTACAAAGGACGCAAACTCATCCTTTTTTATGGCTGCATAGTATTCCATGGTGTATATGTGCCACATTTTCTTAATCCAGTCTGTCACTGATGGACATTTGGGTTGATTCCAAGTCTTTGCTATTGTGAATAGTGCCGCAATAAACATACGTGTGCATGTGTCTTTGTAGTAGCATAATTTATAATCCTTTGGGTATATACCCAGTGGTGGGATGGCTGGGTCATATGGTACATCTAGTTCTAGGTCCTTGAGGAATCGCCATACTGTTTTCCATAATGGTTGAACTAGTTTACAATCCCACCAACAGTGTAAAAGTGTTCCTATTTCTCCACATCCTCTCCCGCACCTGTTGTTTCCTGATTTTTGAATGATTGCCATTCTAACCGGTGTGAGATGGTATCTCATTGTGGTTTTGATTTGCATTTCTCTGATGGCCAGTGATGATGCTTTTCTAACTGCAGGTGCCTCTCAGCTCCCTGTCTCCAGGCTTCAAGCTGTGCCCGGGGTCCCCTGGTGGTAACACAGCCAGCAGTCGCCCCTGAAGAGCCACCTTCCATGTGGCTCCAGGATGTCACCGCAGCTCCTCAAGTTCCACACGCTGAGCATCGGCCTGGGAGCGAACTACCGACTTTGGGAGGTGAAATATCTTACAGAAGGAGTGTGGAAGAACCATCTTAGAACCTGTTAACTCAAACCACCACAGATTCGTGTCAGTGAGTGCTGAGGATGGAGCCTATAAGAGAAACTTTCATAAAGCCTGATTGAGAACAAACTGGGGAGGCAGCCTGGGCTTCAGCTGACACCTTTGTGTTGCTGTTAAATTTACATACCCATTTGTAGGGGTAATTGCAAAAGAAGAGAGGAGCTAAGAAGTGGTACCGGCTTTCTCCCTAGTGGTCAGGTCTTGCATTTGTTTGTTGTTCGTTTGTTTGTTTGTTTTTGAGACGGAATCTCCTTCTGTCACCCAGGCTGGAGTGCAGTGGCATGATCTCAACTCACTGCAACCTCTGCCTCCAGGGTTCAAGTGATTCTCCTGCCTCAGTTGCCTGGGTAGCTGGGATTACAGGCATGCACCACCACACCTGGCTAATTTTATTATTATTATTATTATTATTATTATTATTATTATTATTATTATTATTTTGTATTTTTAATAGAGATGGGGTTTTACCATGTTGACCAGGCTGGTCTCAAACTCCTGACCTCAGGTGATCCTCCTGCCTCAGCCTTCCAAAGTGCTAAGATTACAGGTATGAGCCACCACGCCCGGCCAGGTCTTCCATTTTACAAGAGCGAATGACCCAGGTGCAAGTCAGGGTTGGCCTGTCAGGCAAGTGGGCTCATTCTTCTCACCCTGCAAACCTCCCTAGTTCAGACTCAACATGAAATATCTGTTCCTGTGGAAGTTGTTTTCTAAGAGCTTAAGGAAACATTTCCATGTACAAAGTTCCTACATTAGATTGCATGACCGTGCTGTTCATCCGCTTACTTGACAGCTGTCTCATCCTCTTATGTGCTCAGAAGATGGGCTGCCCTTTGCAACTCACACAGGTGTTAGCCTGTGCTTAGCCCACAGGCTCCACATAAGCCAGCTCTGTATTTCTTTTTTTTTTTTTTCTTTTTTAGACACAAAGTCTTGCTCTGTTGCCCTGGCTGGAGTGCAGTGGTCCGATCATAGTTCACTGCAGCCTTGAACTCCTGGGCTCACGTGATCATCCCACCTCAGTCTTCCAAGTAGGCAGGATTATAGGCATGGGTCACCATGCCTGGTTAATTTTCAGAAAATGTCTGTAGAGATAGGGTCTCATTATGTTGTCCAGGCTGAAGTACAGTGACAGGATCATAGTTCACTGCAGCCTCGAATTCCTGGGCTCAAGCAATCCTCCTACCTCAGCCTCCTGAATCCAGCTCTCTATTTCATATCTCTTTTGTGCTCTATCCAAAAAGTCACCCCAAAGCCCAGTAGCTGGAATTCCACTTCCTTGAACATTTTTAGACTCCATCTCAGAACTACCTAGAAACTACCTCTGGCTGTGCCTGGTGGCGCATGCCTGCAATCCCAACACTTGGGAGGCCCAGGCAGGCAGATCACCTGAGGTAAGGAGTTTGAGACCAGCCTGGCCAACATGGTGAAATACTGTCACTATAAAAATCTAAAAAAAAAAAAAAATTAGCCAGGCGTGGTGGCGGGGACCTGTAATCCCAGCTACTCTGGAGGCTGAGGCAGGAGAATCACTTGAACCTGGTAAGTGGAGGTTGCAGTGAGCCGAGATTATGCCATTGCACTCCAGCCTGGGTGACAGAGCGAGACTCCATCTCAAAAAAAAAAAAAAAAGAAGAAGAAGAAGAAGAGACAGAGAAAGAGAGAGAGGCAGAGAAGAGAAGAGAAGAGAAGAGAAGAGAAGAGAAGAGAAGAGAAG
>NC_045434.1:5574190-5636672 GCF_002776525.5 Piliocolobus tephrosceles | reverse complement strand
AGAGAAGAGAAGAGAAGAGAAGAGAAGAGAAGAGAAGAGAAGAGAAGAGAAGAGAAGAGAACTACCTCCCAAACCTAGGATTAGCTGTTGTAACAGTTCTGAGTAAATGCTCTAAAATATACATTTATTTGTATTGACTATCTGCCTTGTGCCTAGCCCTCTGCTAAGAAGGAAGGCAAACCTAGGTGCATTGATGATGGTAGATGATTCAAGTTAGCCCGCAAGGAAGGGCTAAGCTATAGGTTGTACAGGCTGCAGAATCCAGAAGAGAAAGACAAATAAATGAAGCCAAGTAACAGGGATGCGTAGAGAGAAGATTGGACTTGAGCTGAAACTAGAAGAATGGATAGGCTGTAGATATGCAAAATAGCATGAGGAAAGACCATTCTAGATAAGGGAAGCCTCAAAGGTGGGAATGGGCCCAGTGAGCTCATGCTGCAGGAGACACCAAAGAGAACGCTGCCCATCATAGGGAATAAGCTCTGGAAAAGGAACAATATGGTGGAGGACCGTGAAAGGATCTTGAAAATGTGCTTAGTGATTTAAAATTGACATACGGACTTTTCAAAGATTCCTCATCTCTCTACCCAAGTGGGCTAGCTCTTTTTACATTTTTAAATATACTATTCACTTAAATACTGCACGCCTAACTGAAGCTTTGGCAAACATGTCTTGAGTGTCAGCTGTGCCAGGGCCCTGAATGGGGCTAGAGAATTGTAGATGAAACTTCTGACCACACCCTCGAGGAGTTCTCATGTGTATGAAGAGGCTCGCATCCACACAGTTATAAGTAGTGGTTGTCTCTAGGTGGTAGAATGTGGGTGGCTTTTGTTTTCTTGTTTGTAATTTTCTAATTTTTTTCCAATTTTCTTCAAAGAGAAAAGATTATATTTTTATAAAATTAACACTAACGTCAGCTGGGCATGATGGCTCACACCTGGAATCCCAGCACTTTGGGAGGGCAAGGCAAGTGGATCACTTGAGGTCAGGAGTTCGAGACCAGCTTGGCCAACATGGTGAAACCCTGTCTCTACTAAAAATACAAAAATTAGCCAGGTGTGGTGGCAGGTGCCTATAATCCCAGCTACTTGGGAGGCTGAGGCAGTAGAACCATTTCAACCCAGGAGGCAGAGGTTGCAGTGAGCTGAGACCATGCCATTGCACTCCAGCCTAGGTGACAGAGCAAGACTCTATCTCAAAAAAAAATAATAAATAAAACAAAATAACAATAACAGTAATGTCTATGTGAAAATCTGATGTGATATATAGGGTGGAGTTTAAAAACGGAGTGCTTGGGGAAAGGGATGCTATTTCCCTTGTGTCAAGAAAAAATAATAAAAGCTAAAAAACAAAACAAAACCATTCTCCAGATTATTTTCAAATAAATTCATAGAGAGATACTATATAAGATAGTTCTGAAGTTACACAAAAGAAAACGACAAGGGAAGATGTTCTAAATACACTAAACATACTGTTGGAGACAGTGCCCCAGGGACCAGCCAACTGACGTATGTAACTCTCAAGGCCTTTAATAAAAGGTCCTCTGAGAAGGTGGCGTTTAAAGCCAGGGACTCAGTGCTAGTTCCCTTTCTTCTCTTAGTAGCTCTGGGAGTGCCTGTCAAGAACAGCTTGAACCAGGGTTCCCTCCATTCATGCAGTTTTCTACCGCGGTCCGTGAGCAGACAGCTCTTTAAATCACATCTGCCAAGGTCAGCCAGGCAACACCAGTCTCAAAGGTAGAAGCAATCTTCAGAGAATACCTAATGTTCCCTCAGGTCTGTTACCTGCTCCTTTCACCCTTTCCTCTCACTTGCCCTTTCACATGCAACAGATGAGAAGGATCAGGGTTTTGGGTTCAGAGTTGAACTGCTTCAGCTCACTCTGGCTTCTCCCTCTGCTGTCTGTGACCTGGAGCTACTTATTAACCTCTCTAAGTCTGCTAAGACACATTTTCACCTTTTGTAAAATGGGCATGTGGATAAAAGGATGGATGGATGGATGGATGGATGGATGGATGGATGGATGGACGGACGGATGAATAGATGGATGGATATAGAGATAGGTGGGTAGCACTTTGGGAGGCTGAGGCAGGTGGATCACTTGAGGTCAGGAGTTCAAGACCACCCTGGCCAACATGGTGAAACCCCATCTCTACTAAAACTACAAAAATTAGTTGGGTATGGTGGTGGGTGCCTGTAATCCCAGCTACTCAGGAGGCTGAGGCATGAGAATCGCATGAACCTAGGAGGCAGAGGTTGCAGTAAGCCGAGATCACACCACTGTACTCCAGCCTGGGTGACAAAGTGAAATTCCATCTCAAAAATAAATAAATAAATAAAGAGATAGGTAAGTAGATAGATTATACATAGATAGATAGATAGATAGATAGATAGATAGATAGATAGATAGATAAAAACTGATCTTCCTAACTAGCTTCCTGCTTCCAATGCTACCCTCAATCTCATTTTCAATTTAATCAGAATTATACTTTCCCATGCTTTTTTAAAAAATCAAATAATTCTACAAGTCCTCTCACGAAACAATAGCATTCCCCAGTCATTCCTTTACCATCCTATTTCCCCCTCTCTGAAAACAGCCACCTTCAATTTGTTTAATTAATCTATTGTATTTACCTCCATATCTCTGAATAAATCACTACTAGTCAGTTTTTGGCATTATCTATTGATTTGCTGCTGTGGAGAATGAGGCTGTGGCTTTTGTTCTCTGACTGCACCTCCTAGTTACCCTATCTTCACAATCCACTAATTTTGATTTAATAATCAGGATTTACATTATTATTACTCTGTAAACCAGTGATTTTTCTATCTGGCTCAGCAATGCCCGTAAGAGGAAATTTGAAGTGTGGGGCAGCATTTTGGTTTGTCAGAGTATTGGGTTAGGAGGAGAAACTGGATCAGTGGCGTCTAGTGGGTAAGCATCAGGGATGCTATAAATTCTGCAATATGCAGAACATTGCTGCACAAAATATTCCCCAAATATCAGTAAGTCCTCCTGAGAAGCAGTGAACACTATTTACCGCTAATCCATGCAGTATACAATGGTTACCTTTCTTTCTTGGGCAATGTTTTCTTTCCCTGGAGTTAACAATTGCCTTGATGTTTTCATTTTTATCCTTTGAAAGCTTTCATAATCATCTCTTTGTTCCTCAGTATTCTGATATTTCACAATGTATGTTAGTACGTTTTCATCCACAGTGTTGGGCATTCAGAGAACCCTTTCAATCTGAAGATTTCTGTACTTTAGTTCTGGATTATTTTCTAAAACTGTTTCTTGATTTTTTTTTTCCATCTCTTTTCCATGACTCTTTGATTAATTCATGTTATGTAAGTTTTGGAATTCCCGGTGCTCACATTTTCATAATTTTTTTCTTTTTTTAACCTTTTTTTTTTTTTTTTTTTTTTTTGACAGAGTTCGCTCTGTCACCCAGGCTGGAGTGCAGTGGTGCAATTTTGGCTCACTGCAACCTCCACCTCCCAGGTTCAAGCAATTCTCATGCCTCAGCCTCCCAAGTAGCTAGGACTACAGGTGCACACCACCACACGTGGCTAATTTTTGTGTTTTTAGTAGAGATGAGGTTTCGCCATAATGGTCAGGCTGGTCTTGAACTCCTGGCCTCAAGTGATCTGCCTGCCTCAGCCTCCCAAAGTGCTGGGATTATAGGTGTGAGCTACTGCACACAGCCTAATCTTTTCGTTTGCTCTATTTCCAGGAAGAGTTCCTCGGTTTTTCCTTTGAATCATTCCACTGAGTAGATTTTTGTTTTGTTGTGACGTTTTTAATCACAGCTATGGCGGTGGGTATAGGTCCCAAAACCTTTTTTCTAAAGGTTTCTATTTTCTACCATTCTATCCCTGATCCACAGATGCATTATCTTCTTTTATCTTTTCAGGGAAATTAGTATAAATAACTTTTTGTCTGATTTTACATTTTCTTTTTCTTATAGGGAAATCTCCTCCATGATACTTTGTTCTGTTTGTGCATCTGTTTGGCTTTAATAATTTATATTATAATATAAAAATGGAGCCCAAATGTCTGGTGATCCTTGGCAGTCTGTGAATATTTAAATGAGGTGCTAAAAAGCTGGCTAACTGTGCACATAACTATAGACCTCCCCACAAGGTGATCTATTCAGACTATTTCTTTGGGAATCCCCATGTCAGTATCTGAACTTCTTTTCTTAGACTAGTACAGTTTCCCCAGAAAAAGCTCATCTAATATCCTGCCTGAGGGTTATAAGTTTTGCTGTCAACTTTCTAAGAACTCATATGCTATGTAAACTTTCATTTAATTCGCCTGTTTTTATTCTGGTACCTCTTCTCCCACTGTGCCTGGGTAACTCTAGAGACCCTCAGTTTTCACCCCTTCAAAGAAGGAATCTTCAGTCTTCTGAAGAGGGGAGGAAGGACAGTCACCAGCTGCATGGAATGACAGAATCAATTTGCAAGTCTATTTGCTTCTTAAACTGACCATCAACCAATGCTTCAACGTTCACCTCGACCTCATTTCCAGAGGCACCTGATCTTGGTGATCTCTGAGCCTTTGCAAGAGCTTTGGAGGGGAGGGTATCTACAGAACAAATCAGAATCTCT
This sequence comes from Piliocolobus tephrosceles, assembly GCF_002776525.5. Lineage (NCBI taxonomy): Eukaryota > Metazoa > Chordata > Mammalia > Primates > Cercopithecidae > Piliocolobus > Piliocolobus tephrosceles. Next base: position 5,632,062 of record NC_045434.1, on the reverse strand, counting down.
CCTTCTCCCATTGTCACCTTATACCTGACAAGTCAGGTTCTTTCTTGGAGCTGACAAATCAGATACCACTCATCCATCTGTTTTTCAGCTTCTAAAGTAGTGTTGCCATCATGTCCTCTTTAATTTTCATTGTACTTATGGGTTTTACCTTTTTATTTAAATTTCTTAATGGTCATTTTAGTAGGGTGTTGGGGAGAAGCAGAGAGTAATGGAAAAATGGACCCACTGTCATCTTGCAAGTCCTATGATTCAGTCCTTACACAGCAGCCAGAGTGATATTTTTTAAATTCATATTAGGTCCTATTACTACCTGGAACCCAAATTGTCAATGGCTTTTCATTATCATTACAATGTATTTCAAACTCTCTCTGGCTTACAGTTTACAACACTCTACATTACCTGGGTTCTGACAAATCTTTGGCCCCATTTTCTACCCCCTTGCTTCTTTTTCACTAGATCCTAGTCGCTTTGGCCTTTGTTACTCACGCCACGCCTATTCCCACCTCAGAGCCTTTGCACTTACTGTTCTCCCTGTTGGGAAGCTTTTACCCCCAGGTCTTCCAGCAGGCTAATTTTCTTTTTTTTTTTTTTTAGATGAAGTCTCACTCTGTTGCCCAGGCTGGAGTGCAGTGGCATGATCTTGGCTCACTGCAACCTCCACCTCCTGGGTTCAAGTGATTCTCCTGCCTCAGCCTCCCAAGTAGCGGGGACTACAGGCGTGCGCCACCACACCCAGCTAGTTTTTTGTATTTTTAGTAGAGATGGGGTTTCACCCTGTTAGCCAGGATGGTCTCGATCTCCTGACCTTTTAAGCCGCCTGCCTCAGCCTCCCAAAGTGCTGGGATTACAGGTATGAGCCACCACGCCCGGCCCCAGCAGGCTAATGTTTTGTCATCAAAGCTCAGTGTAAATGTCACCTCCTCAAAAAGACTTTCCATGATCACTCAATCTCAAAGAGCCAGCCAGTCACTTACCACCATATTATCTTGTTTAATTCTCTGCACAGGCTTGTGCATGATTTGATATCATTCTTGTTCATTTGTTTGTTTGCTGTGTTTATTATAAAAACGTAAGGTCGGTGAGAGCAGGGTCATTACTTTCTTATTCACTTTATCTTGGTGCATAGAATAATTCTTGTATTAGTCAAGGTTGTCAGAGAAACAGAACCAATAAGCTATATGTGTGTGTGTATAGAAAGAGAGATTAGTTATAAGAAATTGGCTCACGTGTATGAAGGCTGAGAAGTCCAGACCCAGGAGAGCTGATGGCGACAGTTCCAGTCAGAACCTGAGTCAGAAGGCAGGAGAAGACTGACATCCCAGCTGGAAGACAATCAGACACAGAGAAAGGATTCTTCTTATTTGGGCTTTTGTTCCATGTAGGCTTTCAACGGCTTAGAAAAGGTCCATCCACATCGGAGGAGTAATTTACTTTCCTCAGTCCATCTATTCAAATGGTAATCCCACTTGCTGGGTACAATGTTGATTATTTGAGTGATGGATACCTAAAAACCCTGATTTCACCACTCTGCCACCGATGCATACAACAAAATTATACTTGTACATCATACATTTATAGAAATGTAAAACTAAAAATTAAATTAAAATGTTAAAAATGTTAATTTCACCCAGAAACGCCCTCAGAAAAACATCAGTATTTGGTTAGAATATTGTCTAACCGGCCAGGTACGGTGGCTCACGCCTGTAATCCCAGGACTTTGGGAGGCCAAGGCAGGTGGATCACGAGGTCAGGAGATCGAAACCATCCTGGCTAACACAGTGAAACCCTGTCTCTACCAAAAATACAAAAAAATTAGCCAAGTGTGGTGGCACACGCCTGTAGTCCCAGCTGCTCTGGAGGCTGAGGCAGGAGAACCACTTGAACACAGAAGGTGGAGCTTGCAGTGAGCCGAGACTGCACTACTGCACTCCAGCCTGGGCGACAGAGCAAGACCCTGTCTCAAAAAAAAATACATACATATATACACATACACACACACAGACACACATATATATATATTAGAATGTTATCTAACCAAATATCTGAGTACCCTGTGGTCCAATCAAGTTGACACATAAAATTAACAATTATAGTGCCTGACATTGTTCAATAAGTGTTTGTTGAAAGAACAAACAAATAAGTAGGGAGAGAGGGCAAGATGGCCAACTAGACACAGCCAGGTGGAAGAGCTGCCACCAAGGGACTGGGTTGACTGGCGCACTCCTAAAAGACCTTCAGAGGGAAGGCAGTGAGAATGAACTGGGGGTACGGGGGAGGACACAGAAGCTGGGCTGAAGCGGGAGGAAACTGGGAATACTGCATGGGGCACCATGCACTGGGACTCACTCCTGGCCCCCAACAACTCTGGGGGAATGAGTGAGTTGAACTGGCAAGGAGCAACCCACTCTCACCATGGGCGTCTGGAATCCTGGCAGGAAAAGATCCCTTGACCACCACGGACACTCGAGTTGGCAGGGAGAGCTGCTTAGAGAAGTGGTAGGAGCAGCATAGTAGCTGAAATCAAGCCCAGAGGGTTTGGTGTGGGAGTATGTGTAGCACAACACAGCCAGGGACACCCATCTCCCTTGGCTCGATTTGCACCCATAGGAGACTTTAACCCTAGGGGAACTGTCAGACCTGAACTCTGCATGGTGGTCTTGCATACCAAATGGGGCCAGTCTGATCTGAACCTGGCCTCTCCCAGGGTCCCAGCCAGGCCATGCCTGCTTGCAGGGCAGCCTCGGGGTCCCTGGGAGCTCACATCACAACTTCTGTGCGGGCAGATCCTGCCTGTCCGGTGGACAGCTCCACCAGGGTGGCCCCCATGGCCACTCACCAGCCCACTTGCTCCCTCCCCACACTGCAGCCTTCCCCTGGATTCATGGCAAACCCCCACATCACTTTGCCAGCACATGTCTGCACAGGAAAGTTTTGCCTTCCTTGCCCCACCAGCGCACCTGTGTGCCTGCAACCTGCCCTGCCACTGCTGCAGCAGGAGTACACGCCACCCTCACCTCCCCTAACCTGACTGCCATTGCAATTGGAGCCTTGGTGGGCTCAGAGTCAGACAGCCCCACCCCCACCAGCACCCTGCCCTTCTGCAAACACTGCCGCAGGAGCGAAACTAGACGCAGAGAACCGTGGACCCTCCCCAACCCTGAGTGACCACCCCTGCCTATGGCACACAGAGAAAACACACAGACCTGTGCCTGCCAGCACCCTGCCCCCATGCTCACACCACCACCAGCACGACGACCATGTGCACAGCTGCCATCAGACCCTCCCAACCCCCACAGCCATGCTGCCTCTGCCATAGTGAATGCACCCATGAAGGCAGGCACCCTGGCAGCCACTAGCACCCTGCCAGAGCCATCAAGCATGCACCCCACCATACTGCCACTGCAGGCACATGCAACAAGGATGGATCCCATAGCTATCACATTGCAAAATGCTTTGGCTGACACCATCCATCACAGTGTAGTGCCCAGCAGTCTAGAAGTGCCTCAGCACCCCCAGCCCAGTGAATTGCTAAACTCAAGGAGCCAGAGAACAAAGTTGGGGCCTGCTACAAGTCCCTCAGAGTTAGAGCACACAGTCCAGGTGTTGGGAGCTGAGCACTGACTTTCTAAAATCTTCCAGAAATGAAGCCAGTCAGCTAAATCCACCTTACACCACAATCAAACCCTCAAGGTCCTCAAATAGGATAAAAGGGGGAAAATCCCACCCAAAGACTGAAGAAACATCAGCCCACAAAGATGACAAAGAACCAGTGCAGAAACCCTGACAACTAAAAAGCCAGAGTGCCGTCTTTCCTCCAAATGACCACACCATTGCTCTGGCAAGGGTCCTGAATCATCGAGCTTTAGGAAAATGTTGAAACCCCATCGAAGGAAGCTAAGAATCACAATAAAATGATACAAGAGCTGACAGACAAAATTAGCCAGTATAGAAAAGAATGTAACTGAGCTAATAGAGCTGAAAAACACACTACAAGAATTTCATAATGCAAACGAAGTATTAATAGCAGAATAGACCAACCTGAGGAAAGAATCTCAGAGCTTGGAAACTGACTTTCTGAAATAACACGGTCAGGAAAGAATAGAGAAAAAAGAATAAAAAGGAATGAACAAAAGCTCCAAGAAATATAGAATTATGTAAAGAGACCAAATATATGACTCATAGGCGTCCCTGAAAGAGATGGGGAGAGTGTATCCTAATGTATTTTAGGATATCATCCATAAGAACTTCCCCAAACTACATAGAGAGGCCAACATTCAAATTCAGGAAATGCAGAGAACCCCAGTAAGATATTTCACAAGAAGATCATCCCCAAGATACATAATCATTAGATTCTCCAAGGTCAAAAAGAAAGAAAAAATGTTAAAGGCAGAGAAGGAGAGAAAGGTCAAATCACCTACAAAGAGAAGCCCATCAGACTAACAGCAGACCTCTCAGCAGAAACTCTATAAGCCAGAAAAGATTGAGGGCCAATATTCAATATTCTTAAAGAAAAGAAATGCCAACCTGGAATTTTATACTTGGTCAAACTAAGTTTCATAAGTGGAGAAATAGCGATCCTTTTCAGACAAACAAATGCCTAGGGAATTCGTTACCAGAATATCTGCCTTATAAGAGATCTTGAAGGAAGCTCTAACATGGAAAGACCATTACCAGCAACTACAAAAACACACTTAAATACATGACTAGTGACACTATGAAGCAACCACATATACGAGTCTGCGTAAAAACCAGCTAACATCATAATGACAGAATCAAATCCACACATATCAATACTAACCTTGAATGTAAATGGGTAAATGTCCCAATTAAAAGGCACAGCGTGGCAAGCTGGATAAGGAACCAAGACCCATTGGTATGTGGTCTTCAAGAGACCCATCTCACATGCAGTGACACACATAGGCTCAAAGTAATGGGATGGAGAAAAAATCTACCAAGCAAATGGAAAACAGAAAAAAGCAGGGGTTGTCATCCTAGTTTCCAATAAAACAGACTTTAAACCAACAGAGATCAAAAAAGACAAAGAAGGGCAATACATAATGGTAAAGGGTTCAATTCAATAAGAAGACCTAACTATTCTAAATATATATGCACCCAACACAGGAGCAACTGTGGGATTGTGTTCCTGATTTGGCTCTTGGCTTAACTATTGTTGGTGTATAGGAATGCTAGTGAGTTTTGTACATTGATTTTTGTATCCTGAGAATTTGCTGAAATTGTTTATCAGTGACGGTTTTCTACAGAGGACATCTGTCCTTAAACCTCCTAGGAATAAAGGTCTTTGAGAACCTCCTCCTTTGTGCCTTCTACCTTTAGTAGTGCTTTATTCACACCCCCAGCACAGCATTTGCTCCAGTGCTTTCTGGTGAGGTGTCTATTTCTTTGCCTTCCCTGCTAGATGACTAGCTCCTAAGAACACAGGCTACGCCTTATTAACTGTAATCTCCCAAATAAATGCTCAAGAATTCATAACCAATGGCTACAGTGAATCCAGGCAAGAACCATAATTAAACCACGAAGAATCAGATTTCTTGGCCATCCAGAAAGTAGTAGAGAGTCCACTATGTTGTTCATTCTTAGCAATAAGTAGCTATTAAGAAACCTTAGCAGTCATGTGCTAGGCAATGAATGGAAAAAATTAAAATAGCAATTGTCAGACACAGTGTGTTTTATGAAAAATTGCTTCAGAACATATTCAGGCAATTATGGGGATGGAAACACACTGGGGCAGTCACAATTTCAGTGAAGTTTTCTCCTCTGTTCCAGCCTTCCCAGTAGCAACCCTAAGCCACACATTTGAAAGGCTTACAACCATTCCTTTTTTTTTTTTTTGAGATGGAGTCTCTCTCTGTCTGCCAGACTGGAGTACAGTGGCCGGCTCTCAGCTCACTGCAACCGCCACCTCCAGGGTTCAAGCAATTCTCCTGCCTCAGCCTCCCAAGTAGCTGGGATTACAGGCATGCACCACCATGCCCGGCTAATTTTTGTATTTTTAGTAGAGACGGGGTTTTGCCATGTTCGCCAGGCTGGTCTCAAACTCCTGACCTCAGGTGGTCCACCTGCCTCGGCCTCCCAAAGTGCTGGGATTACAGGCTGAGCCACCACGCCCAGACACAACCATTTCATTATCTCTTGCCACCCTTCCCCTAACCCCCCCATAACACAAAACTAATTAGAAGGTATCATCCTCACCTTAGCAACATCAGATATTGTGCAATGGTTGCAGCGCACTTTCTGGTGACTGCATTTATACCCCACTGGGTGCAGAATGAACTCATTTTCAGCCTTTCCCAGATAACTCCTGATTCGGAGCACTCTTTGTTCAGCTGCCAGAAGTAATAGTGCTTTTTATTTTAGGAATTCAAGAAGTTTCTTCTTTTAACATCCTCACATTTCACAAATAAATTGCTGAAGGCCATTTAAAAAGAATGTCCTATTTTCTCAGCTATTTATTTCCTGGAGCACCTACTTTTTCAGACCTGAAGACTTAATGCCATTCATTCATTACATCCAGTCAAGCTCCAGTCAAGTTCAAAATCCATGGCAGTCTTAGAAAGGTGCAATTTACCAGCCCCTATCTTGGACCTGGAGTTTACAAATATATAGAATCTTATCTTGTTAAGGCAGCTGAGGAGTTTCAACGGAAAGGTGGAACTTGATAACTAGTCTGCATTTGTGAATCCTGCCTGTAAGGACAGTCTCTCTCCCGGGTTGCCGATAAGGCTTTGCCTTGTATTTTGATAAGAAAACGAGAGTACCGGACTTGAACATAAGGGTGATGGTGAAGACTCCTCCTCAGAAAGTCATCTTCAGCCAAGCATGCCTTCCTAAAGTTAGCCAAGGCCAAGCAAGGTACATTTCAATTTACAAAGAACGCAAGTGGAAACAGTGTAAAAAAGGGTGCCTGGGAGGAACCGCCAGCCAGGTGCACGTGGTGGCCCACAAACAGATGAGAAGTCAGACTCTTCCATCTTGCTACTTGTTACTGCTCTTCAGTATCTATACACAGAAAGCGTAGAAGTCACAGATTCTTTTTAAAAATTCTGCTATTTGTTTCACATCAGACTCCCCAGAACATTTCAGTTGAGTACGACAGCCAAACTTGCTGCTCTTTGCCTCTCCTTTAACCTTTACTCACTGGTGCTAATAAATTCAAAAACAGCCAAAAGGTGGGCTGGAAAAAGAAAATTGAGGACAAAAAAAAGAGTTCAAATCAGAATAGCTGGTTCCTCGGCCCTTGTAAAACTTACTCTCTCAATGAGTGCAGATGCGAAATGACTCTAGACTCATTAACTGATTGCACGTTGCTGACACCTTCCCTTCGAAAACTCCACTGACATTTCAAACAGTGATGCCCACGAATCTTCTCAAAGAAAGATACCACTCACACCTGTAATCCCAGCACTTTGGGAGGCCGAAGCTGGTGGATCACGAGGTCAGGAGATTGAGACCATCCTGGCTAACACGGTGAAACCCCATCTCTACTAAAAATACAAAAAATTAGCGGGGTCTGGTGGTGGGCGCCTGTAGTCCCAGCTACTCGGGAGGCTGAGGCAGGAGAATGGCGTGAACCCGGGAGGAGGAGCTTGCAGTGAGCCAAGATTGCGCCACCGTACTCCAGCCTGGGCGATAGAGCGAGACTCTGTCTCAGAAAAAAAGAAAGAAAGAAAGAAAGATACCAAAGTAGAAAGATATCTCTTAGAAAACCTAAGAAATAGATGGTATATCAGAAAATTATCTTTAGACCGGGCATGGTGGCTCAAGCCTGTAATCCCAGAACTTTGGGAGGCTGAGGCGGGTGGATCATGAGGTCAGGAGATGGAGACCATCCTGGCTAACACAGTGAACCCCGTCTCTACTAAAAATACAAAAAAATTAGCTGGGCTTAGTGTTAGGCGCCTGTAGTCCCTGAGGCAGGAGAATGGCATGAACCTGAGAGGCAGAACTTGTAGTGAGCCAAGATCATGCCACTGCACTCCAGCCTGGGTGACAGAACAAGACTGTCTCCAAAAAAAAAAAAAAAAAAAAAAAAACATTTTTAATCAAGCAAATCTTCTAAAGTCAACCTGAGCCATCCCAGTGTGGATTCTGTTGATCAAATTTTTCTAACCAACGTAGAGGAGAATAAAGCAGGGGACCCAAGGAGAACAATCTCTGCCTCCTGTATTTTCATGAAATTAGAGCATCAGTCTCTTTACCTGCTGTTCAGAGATATCCAAAATGCCCAGAAGTAGTTCGTTTGCAAAGAAAGATATACTTATCGTGGCCAGCGGGAGGTAAGGGAGAGTTCTCTTTGCAGAACATGCAATTTAAAGGCTAGTTTGGTGCTTGATACACAGAGGACAATCACTCAATAAATGCTATTGACTGACAAATAACCTGAAAAGCAGTCTGAATGCTCCTGGAATTAATGATCTCTTATCTCCCTTCAGCCTGTTTTTATGTTGGCATTTGAAGCATCATCCTCAGGCCTCTGTTTTAAACAAGTCATTTTGGATTCTTCTAGAGCTTTAAGATACCTTTTAATTTCATGGACCTTAAAGGTTTAGGGTCAGACCACCAAAGATGATGAATGTGAATGGAGGAGCCATGGCTTCTATGATTTTAAATAATCTTTCTTCAAATTGGGCTGACAGTCACTGAGTACACAGAGAACTAAGTCATCTTTCTCCTAGCTGCAACCGATGTTCTGGCTGCCCTGGTAAATAGAAGATTCCAGAAAGCACAGAATGATGCCCATTTCCTCTTCTCATAGGTGCCTCTACCTCCAGTCTTGATCTGTCACTTCTTAATTTGTAGATGTATTGTGTGATGTCACCAGAAAAGCAACATTACAGCAACTTCCCCTCTTTTACATGTTAAGGTAAATTCTGTCTTTGTGAACTTTCTTGGATGTATGAAAATGGGGTAAGAAGTGACAGGAGGGATGTTAAAAGGCATCAAAGCGAGCTGAGTTTATTTACATGGGAAACGGCAGATAATTTGGGGTCAATGAGTATAGACTAGAGACAGAAGGTAAGATGGCAAAAATAAAAAAAGAAAAAGGAGAGCCACCAGAACAGAGTTGGAATGAGTTTCGAAAGAGGAAACAGCCCAGGTGCAGTGGCTCATACTTGTAATCCCAGCACTTTGGGAGGCCGAGGTGAGCGGATCACAAGGTCAGGAGTTTGAGACCAGCCTGGCCAACATAGTGAAACCCCGTCTCTACTAAAGATACAAAAAATCAGCCAAGCGTGGTGGTGCGCGCCTGTAATCCCAGCTACCCTGGAGGCTGAGGCAGGAGAATTGCTTGAACCTGGGAGGCGGAGATTGCAGTGAGCTGAGATCGGGCCATTGCACTCCAGCCTGGGTAACAGGGTGAGACACCATCTCAAAAAAATAAAAGGTTGGTGGGGCGGATGGGGGGTGGCGCTGAGTTCAGATAAGGGAGAAAAAAACTACAAGAGTAACTGTCATGTTCGTGAGTTACTCACAAAGACAGGCAAGTGGGAAAAAGATTTTAATAAGCTTGCTCCGTATTGAGAATGATCTAGGGAATTATTCGTAGTATTAAAATTGCTTTTCAAAACTCGCTGCTGAATGTCAGGTTGCTGCTCTTGCCCAAGCCTGGGCCACCAGGGAGCTCAGCTTTATAGGAATTAGACAGGTTGTCACAGTTTCGCCCAATTCGATACTCTACAGGTGGAAATGTATGTAAATGCATCTTGTTGTTTTACTTGTCTCCACATTGCTTGCTAAGAAGTTCCTCCTTAAAACATAGCGCCACAGAATCTGAGAGCTGGGCAGGACTTCAGAGTGAATCAAAGCAGGCTGAATGCTCAACCCTACTGAATTTCATTTAAAAAAAGAAGAAGTAACCTTTTGTGATTTCTAAAGGTTTTATTAATTTTAGAACTTGGGGTGTACTTGATAGAGTTCTTTTTATAATAAACTATTTAAATTCTCACACTCACAAGTTATTGATTGATATCCTTTTTTGGTAACAGCTTTACTGAGATATAATTCACATACTGTACAATTGACCGATTTAAAGTATACAATTAAGTGCTTTTTAGTATATTCACAGAGTTGTGCAGGCATTACCACAATTTTAGAATATTTTCATCACTCCAAAAGAAACCTCACACTGTTTCACTGCCACCTCTGAACCCTGCTATCAGCTTTTTCCATAGCCAACCACTAATCTACCTTCTGTCTCTATAGAAAATCTGTTCTAGACATTCATACAAATATAATGATAATTTGTGGTCTTTCATGACTGACTTCTTTCACTAAGCATCAGGTTTTCAAGATGTATTTATGTCGTAGTACGTATCAGTGATTTTTATGGACCCTTTTTAGCCACATGGTATTCCATTGTACAGATCTACCACATTTGCTTTACTCTTTCATCAACTGATGGTCACTTGGTTGTTTCCAACTTTTGGCTGTTTCAGCTATTATAAGTAATGCTGCTATGAACATTCAGATATAGATTTTCATGTGGACATATGTTTTTATTCCTCCTGGATATATACCTGGAATTGCAGAGTCATTGAGTGACTCTATGTTTAACATTTTGAGGAGCAGTCAGACTGTTTTTCCAAAGTGGCTGCACCATTTCCCATTTCCACCAGCAACATATGAGGGTTCCAATTTCCCCGTATCCTCACCAACACTTGTTTGTATCTGACTTTTTTGTTATAGCCCATTCTAGTGTGTATGAAGTGATTCATTGTGGTTTTGATTTGTATTTCCATGATGACTAATGGTGTCAAGCATCTTTTTATGTGCTACTAGCCATTTGTTTAAATGACAGAGAAATCTCTATTCATGTCTCTGTCCATTATTTGAGTTGGTTCTCTTTTTATTCTTGAGTGGTATGAGGTTTTTATATGTGCTAGATACAACTCCCTTATCAGATATATGACTTTCAAAAATTGGCTCCCATACCATGGGTTTTTATTTTATTTTATTTTATTTTGAGATGGAGTCTCACTTTGTCACCCAGGTAGGTATGGTCTCGGCTCAATGCAACCTCCACCTCCTGGGTTCAAGTAATTCTCCCACCTCAGCCTCCTGAGTAGCTGGTTCTACAAGCCATGCCACTGAACCTGGTTAATTTTTGTATTTTTAGTAGAGACAGGGTTTCCCCATGTTGGCCAGGCTGGTCTCAAACTCCTGACCTCATGATTTCCCTGCCTCAGCCTCCCAGTGTTGGGATTATAGGCGTGAGCCACCGTGCCTGGTGGGATGTCTTTTCAACTTCTTGATAGCATCCTTTGGAGTATGAAAGTTTTTAATATTGATGAAACCCAATTGATAATTTTTTTAATTGATTGATTGTGCTTTTGCTCTATTTGGCCATTGCCAAATTGGGGGTCTTGAAGATTTACTTCTATGTTCTCTTTTAAGAGTTGCATAATTTTAGCTCTTACATCTAGGTCCTTGATCCATTTTGAATTAATGTTTGTACCTAGTGTGGGGCAAGGGTCCAACTTCATTGTTTTGCATGTGGATGGCCAATTGCCCTAGCACCATTTGTTGAAAAGACTATTCTTTCCTTATTGAATGGTCTTGGCACCCTTGTTGAAAATCAATTACCTATAGATGCGTTGGTTTAATTTCTGGTCTCTCAATTCTACTCAATTATGGCAGTACTCTCTCGATTAACATTAGTTTATAATAAGTTTGAAATCAGGAAGTGTGAGTTCTCCTACTTTTTTCTTTTTCAAGATTATTTTAGCTATTCTGAGTCCCTTGCAGTTCTGAAATTTAGACTCAGCATGTCAATTTCTACAACAAAGCCAGCAGGAATTGTGTTAAATCTGTAGATCAATTTTGAGAGGACTTTCATCTTAACAATATCCCAGTCTATGGAAATGGAATCTCTTTCAATTTATTGAAATCCTATTCAATTTATTTCAACAATGTTTTGTAGTTTCCAGAGCATAGAAGCTTTGCACTTCTTTGTTAAATTTATTCCTAAGTATTTTATTCTTTTTTATGCTATTATAAATGTAATTGTTTTACTTTCCATTTAAGATTGCTTCTTGCAGGTGTATAGAAATATAATTAATGTTTATATATTGATATTATATTCTGAAATCTTGATGAACTCATGCATTAGTTTTTAAAGTGTTTTAGAGGATTTCTTGAAATTTTCTACATATGTAATTAGGTTGTCTGAGACTAGAGACAGTTTTGTTTCTTTCTTCTCTATGTGGATGCCATTTATTTCGTTTTCTTGATGAATTGCCCTGGCTAGAACCTCCAGCACAATGTTAAATAAAAATGATGAGAACAATATATCTCTGCGGGTTTTTGTGGATGTCCTTTAGCAGGTTGAGGAAGTTCCTTCTGTTACTAATTTGTTGACTGTTTTTATCAAGAAATCATGTTGGAGTTTGTCAAATACTTTCTCTATTGAGATGATCGCACGGTTTTTGTTTTTTATCACATCAATATGGTATATTACATTAATTGATTGCAAATGTTAAACCAACCCTGCCTCCTTAGGATAAATCTTACTTCTCCGTGTGCTTAGTTCTTTCTGTTTGTTGCTGTTTTTTCTAGAATTTTCTTAAGAGATATTGGTCTGCGGTTTTCTTTTCTTTCAATGTCTTTGGCTTGGCATTATAGTGATACAAGACTCATAGAATGAACTGGGAAATGTTCCCTCCTATTCTACTTTTTGGAAGAGTCTGTGAAGAATTGATATTAACTCTTCTTTAAGTGTTTGATAGTGATCCATTCATTTTCTTATTCATAAATATTTGTCCAGGGCCTCCTAGGTACAAGGCACTGTTCTATATACTAGGGATACAGTAGCAAATAAGTTCCCACCCTTGGAAGGCTAACATTTTTGCCAGTTTTGAGGGTTTTGTTTCGATACCTGAAACTTGAATATTTAGTTTATTTCTACCCTTCCCTACATTAACTTAAGATTTAATAACAACAAAAGAAGTAGAAGATAAGGACATAGATCAATTTAGTATTCTGATTCCCATGGGCTCCATTCAGGATGTAGCATAAAATGAACTCTTACTCTCTTTTCCCCTCTTCCCACCCCACACATACTCATTTTCTTTTTCCCTCTCTCTCCCTCTCGCTCTTTCTCTCCTTCCTAATTCTAAACTCTACCTCCTGATCACTGCCCTGTCTCCCTGTTGACACTTACTCTTGCAATCTAATACAGGATTTTTAAAAATATATGAGTACCTTACCTAAAATAATCCCTGCTACTGTGTCAACTAGCAAATGTGTCGTCTTCCTTAGACTTCTCAGTCTTTGAGAAGTGATGAGGATGGCAGGTTCTACAGCATAGGGGAGGCACTCCTGGGTGTGCGTGGAGTGTCGAGTTTCTTTATCACTCTAATCACAGCATCATGACAGTTTCTACTACAGGTAGGGCTTGTTCCAACCTTCCCTGTAAAGTTTTCCCCCAGGGGTTATAGGAAAGTTTGTATTCAAGACAAGACGTCTGTATCTCTGCCATAGATTCTGGAGATGGTCAATGCTCCCTGAAATGACTGAAAGGAACCTTTCAAACCGCGTCCCCAGCAAAAGAATATGATTTTTCCCCATATAAGACGCAGCAGAGCATTCAATCCCGGACAGCCACAGGATCCCCTTTGACAGGTTGATTTAATGCTCAAGGAAGATTCTTCTAGACAGTATTATCATCAGTGACTGAGGACAGAAACTTTAGAAGCCGACTCTAAGGAAGAAGCAAATCTCTACAGAATTGACAACTCACTCTTCTAGTGATCACAACTATAGAACCGGTACAATTCCTTCTGTGGTAATACATTCATTCACAACCTTCAACAGACATTTGGAGACCACTTACCCTATATCCAGGACTGTGTCAAATAATTATGAAGCTAAGTAAGAAAAGACTCTATTCTCCAAGACTCTGAACTCGCGGGGAATTCCCAGTCCAGTGTAGCATGTAGCATAGGGGACAAGGTACTTGCTCCCAGTTCGAACTCCTCATGCTACCAGAGGACCTGGACAAAAAAACCTTATAATAGCCTGAGGTTATGAGTTACATTTAGAGTTTCAATACAATGTAATTAACATCATAACATAAACAGGAACATTCCAGGAAGTGTCTACACATCCCACAATTCCATAATAAAGTGAATAAATGCCTTTGAGCACCTCTTTGTGCCAGGGACTATGCCAAGTGTTAAAACACGACATTGAATAAGACACAATCCTTTGTCTTTGAAAGGGGTACATTTAGTTCAGTAACTCAAATAAGAGAGCAACTCTGTGAAAAGTGATAAACTTCTGAAAGAACCAAAGGAAACTATAAACCACAAGGATTACTGTTACAAAATACACTAAAGCCCTTGTAAGGCACAACTTACTAATTAACAATGTTCTACAAAGACTCAAGGTCCCTGGCAATCTTCAAATCAAGTGTCAGATTACTCTCTTAATTGATTTGTTTTGTTTCGTTTTTCAAACAGTCTCACTCTGTCACCGAGGCTGGAATACAGTGGCACAATCTTGGCTCACTGCAACCCAGGTTCAAGCAATTCTCCCGCTCCAGCCTCCCAAGTAGCTGGGACTACAGGCCCATGCCACCATACCTGGATAACTTTTGTATTTTCAGTAGAGATAGAGTTTTACCATGTTGCCCAGGCTGGTCTCGAACTCCTCACCTCAGGTGATCCACCTGCCTTGGCCTCTCAAAGTGCTGGAATTACAGGTGTGAGCCACTACGACTGGCTGATCTGTGTCTTTTTAACCGAAAACATGACTAGAATGATACCTTTCCTGGATCTTGGTATCACAAACCATTTAATATCTTTATAAGGCAGAAAGTAATGTAAAATAAAATCCCTGTAGGTCAAGATGCATACTTAGCATAGATTTGTGTGGGGTTTTTTTTCTGATTTCCACTATTAGTTCCAACATTTGCCTTGTACCCACTCTGTAGCAATTGTACTGCAGAGCTGAGGGCTTTATAAGAGGAAGGAAAATAGCCCAGTGATGAGGTCCCAGCCTTGGAGCAGCCCTGGATCCTGCTCCAGGAGTTTATGGTCTAGGATGGGAGTGAAGACCCAACTACATTATTTCAGGTAGAAAGTGAAGTCCTGATGAAACCCTGTTAGGGCAGGAAATTAACAAAGGAAGAAATAAGCTATGACCCAAACCATATTTTTTTCTCTTTTTTCTTTTTCTTTTTTTTTTTTTTTTTTTTTGATGTGTGTCAGAGTCTCACTCTGTCACCCAGGCTGGAGTGTGCAATGGTGCACTCATAACTCACTGCAGCCCTGAAATCCTGGGATCAAGCGATCCTCCCATCTCAGCCTCCTGAGTAGCTAGCACTACAGGTGTGCACCAACATGGCCAGCTAATGTTTATATCTTTTGCCGAGACAGAATCTCAGTATGTTGCCCAGGCTTGTCTCAAACTCCTAGCACCAAGCAATCCTCCTGCCTTGGCCTCCCAAAGTACTGGGATTACAGGCATCAGCCTTGTGCCCCGCCCCCTATGATTAGCATATGTTTATTCATGTATTCTTATTAGTTGAGAACCCCATCTCCTATGTCAGAAGGCTACATGAAAAAAAGAAGATACTAAGACATACAAGATAAGCTACCAGGGATAGATACACAAGTTCTTAGGGCTGCTGGAAGGATTGCCCATCTGGGCTCAAGCCAAGCGCAAGCTTGGCACAGAGGGACTCAGAAAGGCATCTGGACCAGAAACCACATCCTCCTGAGGTGGTAGTTTACCATTTAGGTGAAACTAGAGGGAAAAATGTCAACAATGCTAATGATCATTTCAAATGTACAAAGTGCCACTGCTCACCACCCTCCCTTGTTCAATCCCACACACCCCTCTCCCCAGCCACACTGGGATCTTCTGGTTCCTGGATGTGACTGTTCTACTTCAGGGTCTCCACATATGCTGCACCCTCAAGTGGAATATTCTTTCCCCTTCTCTCCCTTGGGTAATGGCTACTCAACTGTCAGATGTTAGTTTAAATGCAACTTTTCAAAGCTCCTTTCTCTGAGTCTTTATTCTACAAAAACGTGGCTCTGTTGGCCCCTCTCGTGGCATCTTACATACATTTTCTTCAGAGCATTTTTTGCAATCTGTGGTTATGTATTTGTATTTAGATTTTAATCTGTCCCCACTACTAGACTACCTCAATGAGGGTGAGAATTACATCTGTTCACCACTGTATACCCAGTGCCTACCACATAGTAAGGTGCAAAAAAGTACATGATCCTACATGGATTTCAGGTTTGAGAGAGATTTTCATAGGTCAGAGCTAAGACCAATGGAAAGAAGACTATACCAACACTATAAATAAGAAATTCTTATTTCCTTATTAGCATCATAATCAATATTAAATTTGTAATATAAATTAATTATAATGTATTTCTAAATTACATGCCCTAATCATTATGCTAAGTAAGGAACTTGCCATATCAATAACTAATGAGATCTCAGACACCAACAGGGTTTGAGAGGAAGCAAGGTGATCCCCTTGATTCTGAAAACAAAGGGGTATTGGGCATATGTATCAGCTACTTTGCTAGATGTTGAAGATACAAAAATAAATAAGAAAATATTGATAATCCCAAGGAGCTCCTCTTTGGTGATCATTCTTTTTTGTTGTTGTTTTTTTGTTTTGTTTTGAGATGGAGTTTAGCTCTTGTTGCCCAGGCTGGAGTACAATGGCGTGATTTCAGCTCACCACAACCTCCGCCTCCTGTGTTCAAGCAATTCTCCTGCCTCAGCCTCCCGAGTAGCTGGGATTACAGGCATGTGCCACCATGCCTGGCTAATTTTGTATTTTTAGTAGAGTTGGGGTTTCTCCATGTTGGTCAGGCTGGTCTCGAACTCCCGACCTCAGGTAATCCACCCACCTCAGCCTCCCAAAGTGAGGGGATTACCGGTGTGAGCCACTGCGCCTGGCCAGTGATCATTCTTTTTTTTTTTTTTTTTTTTTTTTTGAGACGGAGTCCCGCTCTGTCGCCCAGGCTGGAGTGCAGTGGCCGGATCTCAGCTCACTGCAAGCTCCGCCTCCCGGGTTCCCGCCATTCTCCTGCCTCAGCCTCCCCAGTAGCTGGGACTACAGGCGCCCGCCACCTCGCCCGGCTAGATTTTTGTATTTTTTGGTAGAGACGGGGTTTCACCGGATTAGCCAGGATGGTCTCGATCTCTTGATCTCGTGATCCGCCCGCCTCGGCCTCCCAAAGTGCTGGGATTACAGGCTTGAGCCACCGCGCCCAGCTCCAGTGATCATTCTTAAAGAAAACATTTAGACTAGAAGATCCACAATAATCTAGACAGAAATTTGCTGATCAGATTATAGAAGTCACCTAGCAAACTCCACTGGGACTGACCTGCAGACAGGTCCACAGTGATGGTGCAACGAGAACCTTGAAACAGCATCTTCTCCGCTCCCTCGTGCCTGTCCAGCAACAGCACTTACGTGGCATGAGTTGATAGACGATCTCTGAACTGAATAAAAGGCATGCATCTGGAAGTAGACATGGCCCCAGATGAAGCAATTCTGTGAGGAGACCTCAGAGATACAAGACAGTCCTTGCCTTCCCCATGAAGAGAGGGTTCCAGAAAGAGTGTATTAGTATGTAGGGGCTGTTATAACAAAGCACCACAGCCTGGTGGACTTAAGCAACAGACATTTGCTTTCTCATTATTCTGGAGGGTAGAAGAGTGAGATCAAGGTGTTGGCAGGGTTGCTTTCTTCTGAGACCTCTCTCCTTGACTTGCAAAGGGTCATTTTTTACCCTGTGTCTTCATGTGGTCTTCCTTCTATATGCGTTCATGTCCTCATCTCCCCTTCTAAAAAGGATACCAGTCATATTGAAATAAGGCCCCATCCTAATGACCTCACTTAACCTTAATTACCTCTTTGAAGACCGTGTCTCCAAATGTAGTCACTTTATGAGGTAATAACCCCTAGTAAGGGATTGGGACTTCGACATATGAATTTGTGGGGGAACACAATTTAGCCCACAGCAGCAAAGAAGCAGAATATTGAAGACAAATTGCCCTTGTTTCACAATTTTCACTTTACAATCAACTTAGTCCCCTCTCCTTAGTCCTGTCCCTATTAAAATGCCACTGCCCAGAAAAGAAAAACAAAGAAACCTGAGGCAGCAATGAGCTCATACTTACATTCACTAGGAAGGTGGGACACATTAAGCCAGTAGCTCCCAATGCCTGACTCACCAAAAGAAGATCTTAGGATCAATTTTTGTAATCTAGATTACTGGGCCCCATCATGTTACCAAAATGTCAGGGGTTCAGTCTAGGTCTGGCTGCTTGCCACACAGTAAGCCAACCAATCACTAACACAATGAGTATTTCTGAAGAAGAACGCTTTAATTGGGTGCTGTAGCCAAGGAGATGGAAGATGAGTCTCAAATCCATCTCTTTGACTAACTAAAATTAGGTGTTTATATAGCAGGGAAGAAATGTAACCATGCAGGAAAACAGGAAATAGAGAGAAGTTAGAACAAGGAGTTGGTCAACAGGAATCGTGAAGGATGAGGGGTCTGTCATCTCATCATCCAGATGCAGTGATCTGGTAAGTTTCAGTTCCTTTATACTATCTGAGAGGCTGAATAGTTGGTTTCCTGAGAAAGGAACTCAGATAAGACAAATGCAACTTTCTCAAGTTTCAAGACTAGGAGTGCCAATTTCCATGTTTATTCAAAAGAAACCATAAAAATCAATTTGATGGGGGCTGGGCGCAGTGGTTCACACCTGTAATCCCAGAACTTTGGGAGGCTGAGGTGGGCAGATCATGAGATCAGGAGATCGAGACCACGGTGAAACCCCACCTCTACTAAAAATACAAAAAATTAGCCAGGCGTGGTGGCGGGCGCCTGTAGTCCCACCCACTCGGGAGGCTGAGGTAGGAGAATGGTGTGAACCCAGGAGGCGGAGCTTGCAGTGAGCTGAGATCGCGCCAGTGCACTCCAGCCTGGGTGACAGAGAGAGACTCTGTCTCAAAAAAAAAAAAAAAAAACAGTTTGATGGGACAACTGGGTCAGTTTCAGTCATAAACCAATGAATTAGAAATATCTAGTGAATCTGTATTTCTCTAAATCTCCTTGAATGTTTCTAGTAATTAGTAAGGTTTGAGAACCACTGCTTTTGACTTTCTGGCAAAATTAATAATTGTTTTCATGGAAAAAAAGTATGTCTTGCCACTTCCATATTACTTCTCTCCCATCCCCCTACCCCTGCTAAGAAAATTCTGCATAAGTAAGATATAAATATTTGGATTGAGCTTTACCAATAAGCTTGCAAATAAAGTTAAGACTAAAACTGAAAGAATTTACATGCATTCATCCAATCATTTATTAGAATAATTTAGCCACCAACTGTTGGTGAGTACTTGCCATAGGCCAGGCTGGACGCTACATGCTGGGGATGGTTTGGTGGACACAATGTGGTCCCTGCCTTTGGTCCAGCTCTTGTATGTTTCTGTGCATAAAGTCTCCTGCTTTCAGAGGAGGCAATGGGATTCTTCAGCTTCTGGCTGCTGTCTGAGGTTTAGACTCATCAAGGTGAGGAATGTATTTGTTGCCAGGCTGGAGTGGGGAGCTTCTCCTGAGGGTTGTGGCCGGATTGGAAAGCCAGCCACAACTCATGCTCAGATGGATAGTGCTCTTAAAAATAAATTATCTCCTGGTCTTATGCTGCTGATGGTGTTGTCAAGAAGGACATTAATCCTATGCTCCCTTTAATCACATGCCAGTGTTGCGTACAAGCCAACTGAGACAAAAAAGGTACCTACACAGCTGGACGCAGCAAACTGTTTAAATGACAGCCCTGGCTCAAACAGCATTTCCAGCGTGTGTGTGTGTGTGTGTGTGTGTGTGTGTGTGTGTGTGTGAGAGAGAGAGAAAGAGAGAGATTCTCACTGGCATTTGCACATACATTTCCAAATCAGTACTAAGGGTAACCAATAGGCCTGGCCTGTTGGCCCAAGCCTAATAGTAAGGACATGGCATTTAACCAAGCTTAATTCCCCTGCTTGGTTTCTGGCTATTCAAAGATAACTCCAGTGTCCAGACTGTAGCAATCTTTGCTCCTTTCTGAATAATTGACAGGTTAAATATAATTGTGCCAATAGCCAAGACACTAAGATATTCTTGATTCTTAAAGACACCAAGCAAGTGTGAAGGGGCTGATGAAACACAGGTTAGCCTCATCTAGGATACTGCTCTTTAGGCCGGACTTCCTATTGGTTAGTTGGGAGAAAGCAGATTGCCTTGTGGTTTGAGACCTGATATCCAGTCCAGTTTGTGCCCACAATGAGGAGATTCTTTGGAACTAAACAAATGGCACTTGCTCACTCTTATCTTGACCTCATGTTTATTCCTCAGCTCTTCCCTTGTCATGCAAAGTGTATCCTATTTTTCTAGGCCTATATTCCAACCTGCATCTGCTTCAGAACCAAGTAAGTCTCTCACACTCCCCCTCCACCCCTTGCAGTAGTTTTTCTTGCCTCTCTAATGTGCATATCCCCTTCAATTACATGACTGGACCAAGAAAAATCTACTTAGCCTTAAGCCAATGACTCCAGATGATCAAAAATAAACAGCAGAAATGCTAAGGTCATCCCTGCATTGGCCAAGAGCTCTTTATTTTTGCATACTCAATGAAGCAGAGAAAAATGGATTCAAGCCTGGGAGAATGTGAGTGTGACTACTGTTCATTGATGATCAGCTACTGCTGTGTTTTCAATAAAAGG
Source organism: Piliocolobus tephrosceles (assembly GCF_002776525.5). Taxonomy (NCBI): domain Eukaryota; kingdom Metazoa; phylum Chordata; class Mammalia; order Primates; family Cercopithecidae; genus Piliocolobus; species Piliocolobus tephrosceles. Next base: position 5,611,298 of record NC_045434.1, on the reverse strand, counting down.
GTGGGTCTCTTCTCTCTGACCCTAGTTTGATTCAAATACTTTCATGCTCTAGTTCAGCAATTTGAATGAATGTCAGTTCCCATATCTGGGGAGAGTACTGGGGCCTGAGATAGATTAGGATATTCAGCCCTCAACTTACTCCAGCAAGTTCTGACAATACTGTACCATCAGATGTAAGCCATTTTAAATTCCCACTTATTCTCTGCAGAACCTGACTCTCAACAGTAAATTACAGGAATAAAGAGCCATCCTCTGGAAGTAGGAAGTGGGAGATTAATAACAAACAGAGAGCATAAAGACTAGTTAAATTTATTTATTTTTAATATAAGTGTTCCTTTTATTATCAGATTTGGGACTCTGGAGAATAAGGAGGTCAAAGAGGTAGAGAGAATACATGTGGCTGAGATTATATAATACCTTTCTAACACAGTAATAAAAGTGTCATAAACTCCCTGACATTTAATACCCTAAAGGACAGCTAGCAATCTTAAGGACTAAACAGCTTAGGAAATTTCCTTTAGAGATAAAGAGTGTGTCCTCCATCAAAGGGCTCTGGACTCGGTCCCTCCTTCACATTTTATGATGACATAGGATGATTTGCTTACAAATTGAGAAAACAAACCACGTCCGCAAGTGCCAGCTAGGAGGCAAAACGGGGAAAACAAATCTACCTATATTGGCCATTTGAAATGAAATAAAACCTTTCTGATTAAGGTTTGCGGATTTCTTTCCTTGTTTTCATCACAAAGAAAAGAGAAATGGAAAGGAGGGAAGAAAGGCAAAGCCCACCGCTCTTTGAAATATAGATCACAAGGCCCACGGGACCATATTTTTCTTGGATATATACATTTTTATACAATTAACCATTCCTGGAGTTGGGCTCTGTTAGGAAATGTATCCAACAACCTGATCCCTAGCCAGAAACCATAGAGTGAATGTTGAAGAAGCTGACCCACATATTTCCAAGGTACCTTTAAAATACATCTTTTTAAAGATGATCAGTTCTTCTGGTGATTCACCTAGCTGGGCAGTGGTCCAACTTCACTGTCTAATGTCTTTTTCCATGAACAGTTTCTCAGCAGTGGTCAGGGGAGCAGCATTGACCACCCAATGCTCCACTTGAGTTTAGGACATAGAAAGCCACAAGAGAATGTTACTGCCACCTCTACAACCAGAACAAATGATAAGGTCTTCAAGAGGATACCATTTTTCAGCTCCTCAGAGAGCTGAGATTATAAAGTAACCTACTGAATTAAACTCATGCTACTCCAAAGAGAGAGGAGCATACAAGTTTTTCATTCCCAACGTAGGCCAAAAGTGGACATAATCTCCAAAGGGGGAAGAACCTGACAGGTTTCATCAACATTTGAAAACTTCCTCTCAAGCTAAATTGATTTAAAAATGGCTATTAGGACTGGGCACGGTGGCTCATGCCTGTAATCCCAGCACCTTAGGAGGCCGAGGTGGGTGGATCACAAGGTCAGGAGATCGAGACCATCCTGGCTAACACGGTGAAACCCAGTCTCCACTAATAATACAAAAAAATTAGCGGGGCGTGGTGGCGGGTGCCTGTAGTCCCAACTACTCAGGAGGCTGAGGCAGGAGAATGGTGTGAACCCGGGAGGCGGAGCTTGCAGTGAGCCCAGATCGCGCCACTGCACTCCAGCCTGGACAACAGAATGAGACTCCGTCTCAAAAAAAAAAAAAAAAGAAAAGAAAAAAAAACCTATTAGATGGCCAGGAACAATAGTTCATGCCTATAATCCCAGTACTTTGGAAGACTGAGGTGGGAGAATCACTGGAAGCCAGGAGTTCAAGAACAGCCTGGGCAAGATAGCAGACTTGTCTCTACAAAAAAATAAAAAAAATAGCCGGGTGTGGTGATGTGTGCCTACAGTCCCAGCTACTCAGAAGGCTAAGGCAGGAGGATCCCTTGAATCTAGGAGTTTGAGGTTACAGTGAACTATGATTGTGCCACTGCACTCCAGCCTTGGTGACAGACAGACCTTGTCTCTAAAATAAAAATTTTAAAACCCTATAAGTCACTTAACAATTATTTATAAATAATTAATAATGACTAGTGTTTAGCATGTTATATGCTAAACTTCATATATTAGACCTTCTAACTATTGAATCAAATTGCCACTGAAAAACTTTTTTAATAGATAAATAACCCAAAGCTTAGCAAAAGTGAAATTATTTGCTCAGAAACTATTTTACAAAGCCTTTAGCCCAGACCAGGTTACTCTTCCACTGCTGTTTGTGATCAGAATGAAAATCAGGAGGTGCTTACATTGTTAAAAGTTTCTGAATATCTGAGGCAGATTTTCTTTTAAGTCCCAAGGAATCATTGTGACATTCCCCTTGAATTGCAAAAGCCTGAAGTTTTAAAACATATGCATGCTTTCAATTTAACTGCCCAAATCATCTGAATTGATTATGAAACCAGCCCAATATCCCTATGGAACTGAAGTTTATAGGTTAAAAAAAATAAACATAGAAATGGACCCTTCTGGTCTTAAAACTTGAGAAACTTACATTTGTCTTATCTGAGTTCCTTTGTTAGGAAACCCACCATCAGGCCTCTCAGATAGTATCAAAGAACTGAAACTTATTAGATCACTGCATCTGGACAAGGAGATGCCAGACCCCTCCCTAACTCCTGTTCACCTACGCATAGTTCCTGCTGACCAAATCCTCTTCCTTACCCCTCTCTAATTCTGTTCTCCAATGTGTAAATTCCTTCGCTATTGTATAAACCCCTAATTTTAGTCAGTTGCAGAGATGCATTTGAGACTGGTTTCCCATCTTTTTGGCTGCAGCAATTAATTAAAGTCTTTTTCCTTGGCAATACTCGTTGTCTCAGTGATTGGCTTTATTATTATTTTAATCTATTCATTTATTTATTTTGAGGCTGGGCTATGAGACTGGCTGATTGTTGTATTTTTGGTAGAGACAGGGTTTCACCATGTTGCTCAGGCTTGTCTTGAACTTCTGGGCTCAAGTGATGCACCTGTCCCAGCCACCCAAAGTGCTGGAATTAAAGGTGTCAGCCACTGCGCTCAGCCCCAGTGATTGGCTTTCTGTGCAAAGAGCAATAGGACCTAGATCGAACCCCCGACATTTTGTTAACAGTTATTTAAATTCTCAAAGGAATTGTGCAGGGAAATTCAAGATACGCAAAGACTAAACGTTGCTTGAAATAAACATTTAGATGCCTAAGCCCCTCATTGCATAATCACTCGTGACTTTTTTTCCCTTAGGTGGTATATCTATGAAATTATTATAAAAGATATTGTAAAAGTTAGAATTTAAAATGTAATATTCATTCCGTGCATGCTTTGTTCAGGTATGTTACAATGATTTAAAACTAGAATATGTTACAATGATTTAAAACTGGAATAAGCTACATCATCAATGGTATTTAACACACTGCTTATAAAGGCTTAATATTTAGAATTCGACCCAATTTCTATTTCAACACACTAGACTGAGGTGGTATCACTTTCCCTTCTCATTTAAACAAGTTGTAAGAAAGGCTGTTCAAAGGGAAAAACATACTTCCTAACATAGATAAAAGAGTATTCTGCGTCTCAGCCAGCCACGGTGGTGGTTCATGCCTGTAATCTCAGCACTTTGGGAAGCCGAGGCATAGATCACCTGAGGTCAGGAGTTCAAGACCAGCCTGACTAACGTGGTGAAACCCTGTCTGTACCAAAAATGCAAAAATTAGCCGGGCATGGTGGCACGCCCCTGCAATCCCAGCTACTCAGGAGGCTGAAGTGGCAGAATTGCTTGAACCCAGGAGGCAGAGGCTGCAGTGAACTGAGATCTTATCACTACACTCCAGCCTGAGTGAGAGTACAAGACCCTATCTCAAAAAAAAAAGAGAAAAAGGTATTCTGTGTCTCTGAAACTGTTGTGGTTACTTCATGGCTACATATTTCCATTAGTTTCATACCTGTTTCCCATTCTTTGCTGAGAAACACGGACTCAGAGTGTGACCACACTGGACCAATTGGGCTCCACTTTTAGGTCACAATGTTGTAGTTGGTTTTCAGTTGTCATAGACCACAGATTGAAGGTCACATAGCCTGAGCAGGCCCAGAGGAACCAAGTGTGCAACCACAGGGGAAACCTAAGAGCTCAGACTGAGGAGAAGGGACTGAATTCAGACTGGATACAACATGGTAGGATCCAGGGTCTAATTAGATCAAACTCTGGCATCACCCCATGGCAGGATCCAGACAGATCCTACCTCCAAGCATCATCTCATCACAAGATCCAATGAGATCACATCTCATCACTTTATGCTTATAAAACCAACCCAAACCCCAGCTCAGGGAGACAGATTTGAGCACATAATCCTGTCTGCTTGCCAGGCAATTCGCAGTAAAGCTCTTCTTTTCTCAAAAGCTAGTCCAATGGTATTAGCCTCTCTGCACCTTGGGCAGTGAGTTCATTTACTCAGTAATGAGAGGACTTAACTAAGAGTTACTTAGCACATAAGCCATCCCTGCCATGAACTACCTAGAAAGATGATGTTGATGGCAATGACGATGATGATGGATAATTATGAAATAGTCACTAAGTGGCTGGCGCAGTGGCTCATGCCTGTAATCCCAGCATCTTGGGAGGCCGAGGTGGGCAGATGACTTGACACCAGGAGTTTGAGACCAGCCTAGGAAACATGGCAGAACCCTGCCTCTACTAAAAATACAAAAATTATCTGGGTGTGGTGGTAGACAGCTATAGTCCCAGCTATTTGGGAGGCTGAGGCATGAGAATTGCTTGAAACCTAGGGACAAAGGTTGCAGTGAGCTGAGATCGCACCACTACACTCCAGCCTGGGAAACAGAGTGGATTCTGTCTCAAAGAAATAAATAATAAAAGTAAATAAATACATAAATAAATATTCACTAAGTGTTTTATGTTAGATTATCTGGTTTAAAAGTCACAACAGCTTTCTAAGGAGGATATTATTGTTGTTATTCCAACTTTATAGATGAGGAAACAGCAAAAAAGATCTGAAATGCCTTGCCCAGGACCACATAGCTAGAGAGGATGAATAGCTAGAGGCAAACTCAATAATCTGTTTCCAAAGCCATGTCCTTTGCTCTATTGTGCCTCTGAGCCACTAGAGCTTACCATGTTATATCAAGTCTCTTGAACTCCTAGTCATAACTTGTTAAACAAGACCTTTCATCTACTGGCTTCAGATTCTGGATTCTCACAAATTCCACCCATGGAAATAAGGTGTATGGATGTATAAAATGCATTGGAATACCCCTCACTTCTCCACCACGTCAATGTATTAATTAGCACGTGCTTATTGCATGGTGGCAGCCTTTAGCTAGATGCTAAGGAATGCTCCTACTTCAGGTTTTTAGCATGTTTAGAAATACTCGTTTTACTGGGCCAGGCACAGTGGCTCATGCCTGTAGTCCCAGCACTTTGGAAGGCCAAGGCAGATTACTTGAGGTCAGGAGTTTTGAGACCAGCCTGGCCAACATGGTGAAGCCCTATCTCTACTAAAAATACAAAAATTAGTCAGGCACGATGGCAGGTGCCTGTAATCCCAGCTACTCAGGAAGCTGAGGTGGGAGAACCGCTTGAATCCAGGAGGCGGAGGTTGCAGTGAGCTGAGATTGTATCGCTGCACTCCAGACTGGGCAAAAGAGCAAGACTCTGTCTTACAAAATAATAATAAAAAGAAATATTCATTTTACTATTATTCTATAAATTAGAAGTCACTTAGAGATACTTTTTGAAGCAAGTTCTTGTCATCAAAGCAACCCTCAGACACTCGGATCTTCAATGTTAGAATTTTTAAAAACATGACCATGTTCTTTTACAAAAAATCATGCTCAAACAGTTACCAACTGATGTCTGATCTCAATTCATGCAGCCAACTACCCTAAACTGCCCCATTTTGGATTATTTTTAAGCAAACCCCAGATATTAAATCATCTCACGTGTAAATAACTCAGTGTGTGTTAACAACTTCAGGAAAAAATTCCACAGAACCAGAATCTCATTATTATACTTTAAAAAAAAGTATTAACTTGTTACTATCAAATATTCAGTTAGCATTCAATTTCTCTGAAGGTGTCCTAACTTTTTTTTATACTTTGAGTATCATGTTGTTCTTTGTGGTAATTAAAGATTATCATTTCCCAAAGTGTCTTGAGATATTAATTGATGTTATGCAATTTTTAAAAAACACCTTGTGGGCCAATAAATTTAGAGAACACTGCAGGAAAACAGAGTTAAACAGATTTCTCACTGCAGGAGTTTCTTAAGCCTTCGATACATTAATGTGCATTGAGACCTTCAACAGAGGCACTCGGTCTGCAGCTCTTCCCAAATCGGTTTGAACAAAAATATTTATTTCTGAAACACACCTTAGAAAACATTGCCATGGGCAAGTCACTCGATTTTTGTCTCAGTTTTCTTTTCCTTGCGTGAAATTTAATGGGGTTCATTTTGTCCTCCTGGAAATCTTAATGGAGACTATTTTCACCTGTACACAGCCTAAATTCTGTTAATGAAGGGATTGGTTCAGAACAGCGGTTACACTGTTAGCATGTGAGTAGAGCAATGGCCACCATATTTTCTGCAACTAAAAGTTTAGTACATGTTGGATTGATACATGGTTTGAATACATGACTTAGCAAAAGTGCAGAATATTTAAACCGGCACTGTTCTTAGAATTAAGCATGTGTGATCAGGCTTTTGGATAAAATGAAGCTGTTCTTTACCAGGGAAACAGCGCATTCTTGCTGTGCAACAACTTGCATAGTGACTATGCTTTCCAAAAACTGATAGAACATATTGTATGAAATAGGATTTTTGTATCGCAAGGGGCTAGAAGCGATCTGAGAAATATAGATTTAATTCCAAAAAAAAGAAATGTCTAGGATATTTTATCGGTTTATAGAAATAACAAGGTAAAACATTTGAAATTAGGAGTCTCCAAGAGGTTTGAGATGTGCTGTCTTTGAAAGAGAAATGGCCGCATAGACTTATCTAGTTCAGACACTGGATTTTCAGTTTCTCTTGAGGTACATGTTCTATGTCTAGCACTCACTCTATAATCCTAAAACCAATACCATAGAGGAAAAAGTGGCTCAATTTATGTTTCAAAATGAAAGCAGCTATACTGGCAGAGGACAATTATTTCCCATCTTCTAGCAATGAGGGCAAGGGAGAAAATGGAAGGCTGAAATCGTATTATATTAGGATTGCACTCAGTTGGCCCAGGTGACCCTAATGTTTCTATAATATCCCCAGGATCATACCCTCCACCAGGGCCAGTCTTTCAAATGCCCCCCATCTTTTAATCTCAAGCAGTCACCATCCCTATGTAATGAGATGATGCATATCTACCAAGGACCTTTCCAAAGCCTGAATCTTTTAGGACAGTCATATGAGTGCAGTAGCCCAGGGGTTATGTGTGGTTTCAGGATTTTACTTAGCTAACTTGCTTTCACTTGGGCAGAAACAGCAATCAAATCAAAATGAGTGATGCTAATTGGGAGGCTGGTTGATTTCTATTTTCTTTTGCATCAACTGCTCTGAGAGCAAAGTTAGAAAAGTTTGTTTTCACTGGCAGGCGTCAGGAACATGACTGCAATTACCACCCTCTCATTTTCCAAGCTAAGGCTATAAAGAGTGAAGAATGACAATGTCTTCTTCTACTGCGGCCACGTTTTTTGAATTGCTGGTCTGTGCGAATTTCTCTGTTGCCTCTGGTTAAGGACCAGGCACCTGTATTGAGGCATTAGCCCGAGAAACCTGTGGGCACTGGGCTTGGCTACAGAGGTACAGAGTCAGGCCCTAGACCTTCAGGGGTTTACAGTCTAACTGGGGAGAGATGACTAAATTATCAATCATGGAGTGTGTGGTCTCCTTTCTTTCCAACTTTTTATTATGAAAAATGTCAACAGTCAGAAAAGCTAAAGGAATATACTAAGCACCCACATACTCGTCCAGTTAGATTAAAAAACTAACAGCTGCCATTAGTTGCTTTATTGCTGTGTGTGATATTTTTGAACAACTTGAAAGTTGCAGAGATCATGACACTTAAAACCCCTAAATAATTCAGCCACATCTCTTAAAAATGAGAACATTCTCCTATCTAACCAGAGTACTACTATTATATCGAAGAAAATTTATAACTCCCTAATACCACTTAATATCCCATGTATATTCAAATATCCTAACTTGTCCCCAAAACATCTTTTGGTACGGTTTTGCTCTAACCAGAATGCAATTAAGGTTTATACATTAGATTTGGTTGTCATGTTTCTTTAGTATCTTTTTTTTTTTTCTGGAGACAAGAGTTTCACTCTGTTGCCCAGGCTGGAGTGCAGAGGCGTAATCTCGGCTCACTGCAACCTCTGCCTCCTGGGTTCAAGGGATTCTCCTGCCTCAGCCTCCAGAGTAGCTGAGATTACAAGTGCCCACCACCACTCCTGGCTAATTTTTGCATTTTTAGTAGAGACGGCCCCCCAAATTGCTGGGATCACGGGCGTGAGCCACCGCACCCAGCCTCTTTAGTACCTTTTAATCTCAAACAGTCACCACTCCTCTTGTGTCAGGACACCGGCGCCCTGACTTTCGGAAGTGCTCAGGCCAGTTACAGAATGCGCTACTTTATAGATGTGCTTCATTGCCCCCTCATGGTGTCTGTTAACGATTTCCTCTTTCAATGTTTCCTATAAACCAGAAATTATGTCGAAAGTCTTGATTAACCAGATTAAACATGTTTGACAAGAAAACTTAAGTGCACATATGAGACAGTGCAGCAGTTTTAGAAAACAATCTGGAAGCTCCTCAAATTACGAAGCATGGAGTTCCCGCCTGATCCGGCAGTTCTGCTCCGAGATATACACCCAAGAAAAATGAAAACGTGTCCAAACAAAAATGTGGAACAAGTGTTCATAGCAACATAATTGATAACAGTCAAAAACTGAAAAACAACTCAACTGTCCATTAAATAATAGATTTTTTGTTAATGTGGCATATTCACTGGTGCGATGGCTCACGCCTGGAATCCCAGCACTTTGGGAGGCCGAGGCGAGTGGATCACTTGAGGTCAGGAGTTTGGGACCAGCCTGGCCAACATGGTGAAACCCTGTCTCTACTAAAAATACAAAAATTTACTGGGCATGGTGGCACACACCTGTAATCCCAGCTACTCGGGAGGCTGAGGCATGAGAACCGCTTAACCCAGGAGGCAAATGTTGCAGTGAACCAAGATCACACCACTGCACTCCAGCCTAGGTGAAAGAGTTAGACTCTGTCTCAAAAAAAAAAAAAAAAAAAAAAAGATAAAATGTGGCATATTTATACAATGGAATGTTATACAAGGAATAAAGTGCTGATATCTTGAGGAACCCTGAAAATATCCTGGGTGAAAGAAGCCAGTGACAAAAGACCACATATTAATAATATATGATTCTGTTTATATAAAATGTTCATAATAAGAAATTATACGCAGAAAAGAAAGTAGATTTGTGGTTGCCCAGGGCTGGGGGTGGGAGGAGGGAGATAGAGAAATGACTGCTCATGGCTGTGGGGCTTCTTTTGGGGGTGATGAAAATGTTCTAAAATTAGATTCTGGTGGTCATACAACTCTGTGAATATAAAAAGCCTTTGAATTGTATCTTTAAATGGGTGGATTGTGTGATGTATGAATTATACCTAAATAAATCTGTCAGAAGAAAAAGAAAATGTTCATAGATGCTGCTGTGCATTTTGTAGGGTGTCACATCAAGAGGCTCCCAAGTTCACACCATCCCCTGTTTAATGATGCTCAACCTCTTAGTTGAGACGGTGACCTCAGGTCTCTCCAGAGGAAAGGTTTGCTTCCCATTTGTACAGAGCGGGCAATCTGTGGGGTGACAGATTGTAAGTACACAAACAGCCTGCTCCCAGCATCTTCCCACCTCATGCTTTAGCAGACACTGCTAAGTCTGGTAAGACACTGCTAAGACTGACAAGTCTTACTGGAATCAATCATTTCACTGGGACTACAGAACGGCCAACACTTCTTCTTACAGATTCAAAAGCTCAGATGGTTTGACAGACTTTCCAGAGTCACTAGACAGGATGGTAACAGAACAGGGACTAGAGCCCAGGGCTCCCTTTTCTAGCCCACTCCTGGTGCCACTGCCTTAGGCTGTAATTCACCTGTGTATAAAGAGAGCTTCCACTGCACTGAGGGGCAGGAAAGTGCTGAATAAGGAGTATTTGAATAAGGAGTATTTCAAGGATCTGGCAGCAAAATTATTGCCTTGCAACCTGGAGGAAATCCAGAAACACTTCCTGGATGAGGTTGGGCTGTTGCTGTAGGCCTTGAAGGTTAATTAAGAAAACACAGGAGGATTCCAGCTGTAGCAGAAGCAAAGAGTCCCGGCAGGGGAAAAACAGGGGAGTTAGAATTAGTTATAACCTAGCACTAAAGGGCATGAGCTCTAGAGCCAAATTGTCAGGATTTGAGCACCAGCTCTGCCACTTACTACCATAACCTCTCAGTACCTTGATTCCTTGGTTATGAAAAGGGGATCACAACCTCATGGGGTTTTTATGATAATTAAATGAGTTTGAGAACAGTTCCCAGCAACAGTAAGTTATCAAAAATATTGGTTATCTTTACATTGCACAAAATGTTTGGATGGCAATTTGCAAAGAATAGGAGTGCTATAGAAGTTAACGACAGCCAACTGCCTTTCCCTCTGGAAACATGGCATTGCCCCTGCTCAGTAAGCCCTCTTGGGGACTGCTACTGCAAGAGGCAAAGTGGGTTTTAGGGAAATAAGTCAGGATTGAAACCAGGATATCTGGGTTGCAATCTCCCATCTGCCACCAACCACTGAGTGATGTAGAGTGAGTCCCCTGTCTTCTCTGAGCCTGTCTCTACAGTGTAAAATGGAGCAGTTGGACTAGTATATGTTCAACGACCCTTCTGCCTCTGACTTCTGACATGTGATTCTAAGAGTCTTCAGTGGGTATTTCAGCTCCTGCGTCCTGCTCAGGGCTGCTAGGTTATGTAGAGTTGGCTCCTAGAACTCTAAGGCATTACTTCTCTGAAGTCAGAGTTGGTACATCTCAGAGCATCCAAGGTTACCCAAGGTTACTTCCATTTATCCATTTATCAGAGGGAGTAGATTCTTCCCTCTGTTTGCACAGAAGATTCGTTCTAGAATCCCCACATATTCCACATTGACCATACTCAAGTCCTATAGTCAGCCCTGTGTACAGAAAAACTTGGTCCTCTATACACATGGGTTTCTTGTCCATGAATACTGTATTTTTGATCCAAGTTTGGTTGAAAAAAATCCACTTATAAGTGGACCCATGAAGTTCAAACCTGCGTTGTTCAAGAGTCAACTGTAGTTTTAAAAGACTCACCTGATGCTGACGAGTTGATGGGTGCAGCACACCAACATGGCACAAGTATACATATGTAACAAACCTGCACGTTATGCACATGTACCCTAGAACTTAAAGTATAATAAAAAAAAAATTTAAAAAAAAGACTCACCTGAATTAATCAATCCCACAGTGAGTATGTAATTTTTTATAGTTACTATTATTGTGAGTCGTAAGTAGCTCGTTGTGTCAATGTCATAAAAGGTATGCTTTCTTTCATTGTTTTCTACTTTTTAGTCTATCTACAACTTATAAATAAGCATGTTAGCTAGAAAACAGAATTCGTGGGGAAAAAATGTAAAGCTTTGTTTGCACAAAGGTTTCTTTCACGCTCGTAAGTATACAGCATGAAGCACATCTAAACATGTATGTTGTATTTATGATTGAGAAATAATCACGTGAAAAACAGAATTCTGGTGTGTCCTCAACTCCATATTCCATATATAATATTTTCCCTCTTTGCATTTTCTGAGACATAGTAGTCAATAAGCAAAGATAACTGACTGACTGATATTATACTCTATAGTGGAGAAAGGGGGCTGAAAACATTTCCAAGCTGACCCATCCTCCCCTCCCCTCCCCTCAAGACAGGATCTTGTTCTGCCAGCCTGGATGTAGTACAGTGGCCCAATCACAGCTCACTGCAGCCATGATCTCCCAGGCTCAAGTGATCCTCCCACCCCAGCCTCCCAAGTAGCTGAGACTACGGGTACATACCACGTCTGGCTAACTTTTATTTTTTTGTAGAGATGGGGTCTCCCTATGTTCTCCAGGCTGGTTTCCAACTCCTGGGCTCAAGCGATCTTCCTGCCTTCACCTCCCAAAGTCTCCACCAGCTCTGTCTCCAGGTTGGAGTGCAGTGGCGCCATCTCGGGTCACTGCAAGCTCCAACCCCCTGGTTCAAGTGATTCTCCTGCCTTAGCCTCCCAGGTAGCTGGGGTTACAGGCATGTGCCACCACACCCAGCTAATATTTGTATCTTTAGTAGAGATGGGATTTCACCATGTTGGCCAGGATAGTCTCAATCTCCTGACCTTGTGATCCACCTGCCTCAGCCTCCCAAAGTGCTGGGATTACAGGCGTGAGCCACCATGACCGGCATATATATATATATATCGTGAAACTCCATCTCTACTAAAAATACAAAAATTAGCCAGGCATGGTGGTAGGCACCTGTAATCCCAGCTACTTGGGAAGCTGAGGCAGGATAATTGCTTGAACCCAGGAGACAGAGGCTGCAGTGAGCCAAGATCATACCACCGTACTCCAGGCTGGGCAACAGAGGGAGACTCTGTCTCAAAAAAGAAAAAGAAAAAATATATATAACACACACACACATCTACAAATTCCTTGACACTTTTCCTTTCAAGAAGTAGAACTTAATTACTCTCCTTTTAAGTGTAGGCTGGATTTCGTGATTCACTTCTAACGAACAAAACAAAGCAGAAGTGTCTGGGCATGGTGGCCCACACCAGTAATCCCAGTGTGGGGAGGCCAAGGCAGGAGGATGGCTTAAGGCCAGATATTTGAAACCAGCCTAGGCGAGGTAGCAAGACCTCATCTCTACAAAAATAAAAATGTAAAAAGTATTAAAAATTAGCATAAAGCAGAAGTGAAGGCATACAATTTTAGGGACTAGATCACAAAATGCACCACAGTTTCTTCCTCACTGTCTCTTGTATCTCTCAGTCTGAGTGGAAGTAGCTGACGTATTGTGAGCAGCCCTATGGCAAGGCCCACATAATGAGGAACTGAGGCCTCCAGCCAACAGCCATGTACAGGAACCCTTGCGGAGCAAATCCTCCAGCTACAGGCAAGCCTTGAGATGATGGCATTCCCAGCCAACATCTTGACTACAGCCTAATGAAAGACCCTGAGCCAGAACCACCCAGCTAAGCCATTCTCACATTCCTGACCTTTAGAAACTTTACAAGAAGACAAATGATTGGTGTTGTAAACCACTAAGTTTTGAAGTGATTTGTTATGTAGCACTAGTAACTAATACAGATGCATAAATGAATAGAAAATGTGTTGCACATTTATGTACCCGAAGAATGTTAGTATCCAAATATCTTTTTTCTGTGAAGTTCTCCAATTTATTCCTTTTTTGGTTGTGTCAGTAAACACACAATCCCATGGGTAATTTTGTGGTAGAGCTGTCAAAATAACAAGAAAAATATAATGAAATATATGATCTGATTAAGATCAAGTAAGACATGTGAGAAGTCTAGCAAACTAGAGGGAAAACCCTGAAAAGTCACATTGGCATGAGACAAAATTATCTGTCTTGCCTTCTCCACACTGATGCATAAGCTGTGAGTCCTCTTTTCCTCCTCTTCATAGGGAATAAAGTTGCTTCCCCTGCTCATTCCTTTTTGCTTAGAAGGAAAAAAAAAAAAAAGGCAAGCTGTAGATTTTTAGCAGCAACAACCTGCTCTAAAGTAAGCCATGTTATCTAGGAGAAACAGGAACATTTCCATCAGGGCTAAAATGATTTCCTTGAGGATAAAGGGCCCAATATGTCTCAAATGGAATTTTCCAGGAAAGGAACATATTGTGAGTCTAGCTCCCAAGTTAGTCTACTGGCTAATACACTGAGAAGCCAGGGTTACTGGTTGTATCTTTCCAAACCAGCATGGTTAGTTTGGTGGGTTTCAACACGGCATAAATAAATCCAAAGTGCTGAGTTTAGTAATCACAGTATTAGAGGCGACACTGACTGCTTCAACAACAAAATGAACCCCAAAATGTAGAATGGCTGTCAACATAATACAAGTTTATTTCTCACAAACAGAAAGTCCAAAACACACATTCTTGATCAGTAGGAGGCGCTTATCTGAGCCGGGCACCCAGACCCTTCCATCTTGTGACAGACATATGGCTTCCCATCTGCTGTCTTTGTTCACATGGAAACAGAGAAGGCACACAAAGAATTGCAAGGTAGAGAGTCTGTGGGTCAGGCCGTGAAGTCACGGGCATCACTTCTGCTCAGATTTTATTGTCTAAGCCTCAGTCACTTGGGATCCTGACCACAAAGATGACTGGTAAGCACAGGAAGAAGGGGAGACAGATGCTTGAACAGTTAGCCCATCTCTGCCACAGTAAATGGCACCACTTACTCCTGCACAGCCACAGATAACCTCCTCAGCCATCTCCCCTCCAGAGCCCATTCCATTCTTACCTATACCCCTAACCCAAGACAGATTGAACCCCCTTCCTCTCTGCTCCAGGGAACCTTGCACCCATCTTATCTCCATCATGTTAATTATTGCTCAGTTGCCATCGTTTATGGGCCTGTCATTCTACTACTGTGTTAGCAGCTGGAGAGCAGAGAGCATGTCTTTTCCTCTGTATATCATGGTGTCTGGCATAGAGTAGACACTGATAGATTGAAGGATGAATAAAGTGTTACTCAAAACGAGTCCAGGTAAAATAATATGGATAATTGTGTGTTAAGACTACTCTTTGATAGAACACAAGGTTGGGCCCAAAGGCTCATGCCTGTAATCCCAGCACTTTGGGAGGCTGAGAGAGGATCACTTGAGCCTGGGAGTTCAAGACCAGCCTAGGCAACATAGTGAGACCTTGTTTCTACAAAAGAAAAACAAAAAATTGGCCAGGCATGGTGGCAAGGACCAGCTACTTGGGAGACTGAGCTGAGAAGATCACTTGAGCCCAGGAGTTTGATGTTACAGTGAGTTATGATCATGTCACTGCACTCTGCCTAGGTGACAGAGCAAGAGCTTGTTTCAACACAATGTGAAAAGGAAATATAAGAAATAAAAGAGCCATGCCATATTCAAAAACAAAGGGCAGCTCTTCTGGTTCCATCTCCTATCTGTGAAGTGCCAAGACAAAAACAAGAATTCTAGTATTTATGACAGTCTGGTCATGGGCCATGTGAACTCTCACTTCAACATTCATGTTTTTAGGGTATCTAGGATGTACTGCCAGGGACCATAACAGGGTGAAAGTTGGACCTGGGCCAGGCATGGTGGCTCACGCCTGTAATCCCAGCACTTTGGGAGGCCAAGGCGGGCAGATCACGAGGTCAGGAGATCAAGACCATCCTGGCTAACACGGTGAAACCCCATCTCAACTAAAAATACGAAAACAAAATTAGCCGGGCGTGGTGGTGGGCGCCTGTAGTCTCAGCTGCTCGGGAGGCTGAGGCAGGAGAATGAGAATGGAGTGAACCCGGGAAGTGGAGCTGAGATTGCGCTGCTGCACTCCAGCCTGGGCGACAGAGCTTGACTCCGTCTCAAAAAAAAAGAAAGAAAGAAAAAAGTTGGACCTGTAGGGGAAATGACAGGAAGGCACACTCAGTCATGATTGAAGAAAGGAAAGGACATGGAGCGGACATCAGATGCTCTGAAGTTCTAGTGTTGGCTCTGCCCTTGGCTAGTGATACATCCTGGGATAAATCATTTAATCTTTCCATGCCTCAGATTTCTTGCCAGGGAATGAATGAAGTTGGAGTAATTGGCCTTCTGCATCTAGAATCCTAAGACCCCCTTGAACTAGAGCTTGCAAACAAGCTACCTTAGGAGGCCAGTAGCTCCCCATCACTGGAAGTATTTGAGCAAAGATGAGATGACCTTAATAACCATGACAGCCTCCTTTATTCCATGCTTACTATGTTTCTGGAAGTGTGCTAAGCATTTGTTTTTTTGCATGCTTCCTCTTAAGAATACTATGGAGTACGTACTAATATCTTCCACATTTTACAGGTAAGGAAACTGTTTATAAAAGTCAAGTCACTTCCTGAAAGTCATTCTGCTGCCCAGTGGTGGTGCCAGGATTTGAGCCCTGACTAGTGTCTTGTTGTGTGTCTGTGTGCTGCATTTCTGTGCTTGAGTTAAAGGTCTGACTGGATGGCCTCATAAGGACAAACTTCCTTTTTTTTTTTTTTTTTTTTTTTCTTTCTGATACGGATTCTCACTCGGTCGCCCAGGCTGGAGTGCAGTGGCACAATCTCGGCTCACTGCAACCTCCACCTCCTGGGTTCAAGCCATCCTCCTGGCTAAGCCTCCTAGGTATCTGGGACAACAGGCACATGCCACCATGCCCAGCTAATTTTTGTAGTTTTAGTAGAAAGGGAGTTTCTCCATGCTGCCCACGCTGGTCTCGAACTCCTGACCTCAGATGATCTGCCTGCCTTGGCCTCCCAAATTAATGGAATTACAGGCGTGAGCCACCCCACCTGGCTGGGACACTACTTAGTTATGGAAACTATATGTTAAGAAATTGAGGGACTGGCCTGGAAGGGGAAAGGGGAAACTCCTGAGCAAACCAACCCCTCCTATTTTTACGATCTTAGCATTTATAATTGCATGCTGGTCATCAGGCACGGCTCCCATGGGCCTAAGAAAGCTTTCTGAGCTGGGAGGAGGAAAGTAAATCAAAGTGTTCTGCCCAGCAACAGCATGTGGGACACTGAGGCTCAGCTGAGCTGAAGCAAACAGAAGACTTGAAATGGCTTTATTCAATAGGGGTTTGTTTAGTAGTTGTTGTTTTTTAATTTTGTTCCAGTTTGGCTTTTTGAGACGAAGTCTCACTCTGTTGCCCAGGCTGGAGTGTAGTGGTGGTGCTATCACAGCTCACTGCAGCCTCGACCTCGTGGGCTCAAGGGATCCTCCTGCCTCAGCCTCTTGTGTAGCTGGGACCTTAGTAGTTGGCCAGCCATATCCCTCTAATATTTATTTAGGAAGAGACAGGTCTCCCCATGTTGGTCAGGCTGGTCTCAAACTCCTGAGCTCAAGTGATCCTCTCACCTCATCCTCACAAAGTGCTGGGATTACAGACCTGAGCCATAGCAACTGGCCTTGTTTTGTTTCAGTGAATAAAATTGCCTTTTGAGGGAGCTACAGAGGCAATATAGCAGCTTGGAACCCAGGAAGCTTCCTTGGTCTTGTGTTTCTAAGGCTCCCAGGCGTATTGTAAGCAACTGCTCCTGATGGAGGCACTAGCGTATGAAGAGCTAGGTTCTGGAGCTAGACCGCCTGGACTTCTGTCTTGATCATGTGCTTTTGGGAACATGACCTATCCTGTCAGTGCCTCGCCCTCTTCACAGGCAAAGTAGAAACAATGACAGCAGCTGCCACATCGGGGTTACTATGATGATGGATGTCATGACTTAAAACACATAAGGTGCCGACAGCAGTGGCTGGCACATAATGGATATTTAACGGAGCCATTCCTTTCAGGGTCAATGGGGTGATGACTATTTTCTTTTTTTCTTTTTTTCTTTTTTTGTTTTATTGTTTTTTTGTTTGTTTGTTTGTTTTCAATTTAAGACCAAGGACTCAAAAAAATTCAGGCCAGACGCAGTGGCTCATGCCTGTAATCCCAGCACTTTGGGAGGCTGAGGCGGGTGGATCACTGGAGGTCAGAAGTTCAAAACCAGCCTGGCCAACATGGAGAAACCCCATCTCTACTAAAAATACAAAAATTAGCCGGGCATGGTGGCACACACCTGTAATACCAGCTACTCGGGGGTAGGTGGGAGGATCGCTTGAACTCAGGAGCTGGAGGTTGCAGTGAGCTGGGATTATGCCTCTGTACTCCTACACCCCAACCTGGGGGACAGAGCAAGACTCTGTTTCAAAAAAAAAAAAAAAATTCTGAAGTCATAAAGCGAAAGAGTGACAAAGGTGGGCAGGCGGAAACTACTCAGCAGCGTAGAACAGGCCCTAGAAGCAAGGATTATTCCAGAGTCATCTGAATTCAGACTCACAGGCATCATGGACTGGCCAGTCCTGCCCCGGCTCAAGCCCTGACACTAGGGGCCAGGTGGGCGGGGGCAGGTGGGAGATGGCCCTTGCAAACCAGCCTCTACCCTGTGCAACAGTTTACAATTCAGCAGACAGTGTTTTAAGATATGTCCAACTGGATATATGGCATCGCTGTTGAAATTGTTTTTATTACCTTATGGAACTACA
Source organism: Piliocolobus tephrosceles (assembly GCF_002776525.5). Classification (NCBI taxonomy): domain Eukaryota; kingdom Metazoa; phylum Chordata; class Mammalia; order Primates; family Cercopithecidae; genus Piliocolobus; species Piliocolobus tephrosceles. The sequence goes on along the minus strand of NC_045434.1, from coordinate 5,592,918 downwards.
AGAAAGCCTAGGGATGTATTAATACGTGTAGGGTTGACAGGCCCATAACTATAAAGTAATGGCAGGCATTATCCATATGTATTCATGGAAATGGGAGTCCAGGGGCAGACACAGAACGTTCCCAGAGGGAGCTGACCCACTTTATTATTTTTATGTAGGTTCAGATATTATTTATTTCCTGGGTACAGCATAAAATGATGCTTTATTCCATCAACTATAACCCAGGCACACACAGTCATTCCATTTCCCAAAGGAATACAAGCAAATAAACCTTTAGGCAGCAGACGGAAATGCATTTTCTCTCCTCTCCCTGCCTTCTTTTGAGGAACAGAATTAGCAGGTTTGCCTAGAGTACATTCTTCTCTCTCGAACCACATCCTCAGTCCCCAAAGGGGACAGTGAGATCTGCCCCCAGAGGTAGTTCAAAGCTGGGGGCCCTTTCATTTGTTAGGATCTATCCCAGCTACTCGGGGGACTGAGGCAGGAGGATCACTTGAGGCCAGGAGTTTGAGAGCAGCCTGGACAACATAGTGAGACCCTGTCTCTACAAAAAAATTTTTAATTAGCCAAATGTGGTGGGGGCATGCCCATAGTCCCAGCTACTCAGGAGGCTGAGGTGGGAGGATTGCTTGAGCCCAGGAGTTTGAGGTTACAGGGAGCAAGGATGGCATCCCTGCCCTCCATCCTGGGCGACAGACCAAGAGCCTAGCCCTAAAAAAAAATTTTTTATTTAAAAATGTTTTAATCTTTAAAAATTAAAAATCTTAAATTTTTCTTTAAGATTTATAAGAGGACTCAATAAAGGCTGTGCTGGCATAACATCAAACTACTGAATTCTTTGAGAACTCACTGGAGATGACTATCTTGCATGACATAACTGAACATCGTAATGGCTGACTTAATTACTTAGATGTCGGTCTGTGTGCTTTTGGTGTCGTAAGTACAAAGCTTAAAAATGTTAGTTTTAGGGCCAGGAGCGGTGGCTCACGCCTGTAATCCCAGCACTTTGGGAGGCCCACTCAGGCGGATCACCTGAGGTCAGGAGTTTGAAACCAGCCTGCCCAACATGGTGAAACCCCGTCTCTATTAAAAATACAAAAATTATCCAGGCATGGTGGCAGGCGTCTGCAATTCCAGCTACTGGGGAGGCAGAGGCAGGAGAATTGCTTGAACCCAGGAGGCAGAGTTTGCAGTGAGCCAAGACCGCACCATTGCAGTCCAGACTGGGCGACAAGAGCAAAACTCCGTCTCAAAAAAAAAAAAAAGAAATGTTACTTTTAAAACAAAGTACTAGCTCATCTCTGAGCAGTACTGTTTAAGTAGGCAAGAGCCCCTGGAGGTAGCATGATCTTTTTATACCCTTAGCTGAGGGGACAGAACAGAAATGATACGACATTTACAGAAACCCTTTGTGGCCTGGCCTCATTGGAATTTTTTCTGTTGTTAAATAAAGACCATTTGGTTTTATTGATTAAAAACAAAATAATTCATATGATGGGTTCAAGAAAACAAATTATTTCGCTTATGGACAATGTAGGTCAGGATTAGAAGCAAACAAGGATCTATGACCCCTTGCACATCTCAGCACTCAAGCAAAAACTCAAAGAAAACAATGATAGTGATGGCCACGTCATGCACGGTGCTCACACAAGGATGCCAAGAGGCTTAATATGTGTTCCTTACCTGGACCCTTCTCACTGGGTCAGATACCCGGACGTCTTAGTCTGATAAGCATCCTCTGCTAATGTATTTTAAATGATTGAATCAATAATTCGATGGGCTACTTTTTATAAGATACTACGATACCCTATGAAGCACTATTAAAATATTCATATTTCTGCACACCAGATGTGGACCGATTGTTCATAACCAATACTGGTTTTCTGGCAAGAGGACCAAAGACAGCCCTCTAAGATATTCCTCACTGATACTCCATTTTTCAGTGGCTGGAGAGACATGAGTAGGAAGCAAAGCTGGGTTCCTGCACCCCGATCTTGGTGCCAGCACAGTGCCGCTGCTGGCAGGTTCCCGGGCACCATCTGAGACCAATCCCACTGTGACGCTGCAGGAGGCTGATCAGAACAGTGGCCCTCCACCTCCTCCCTGAGTTCCCAAGCCACCTTCTATTTATGTGGAAGTATTCCCATAACTGGGGCCAGATGATCCCACCCTGGAAAGACTGGGGAAATTCCCTGAATGCTGACGTGAAAGTCCAGTTTTCCCAATGTTTCTGCTGTTCCCACGTCATAAGTCTTTGGGCAAAAATCTCCCTGGCTTGAGAGATTTCAGTCCAGCCTGGATCACCTCTCCACTTCCTCCATCCCAGAGTGAAATTAAAACTCCCGTCTACTGTTGATGAGGAGTCTCCTCAGGCCCTAAAGTTTAGGAAGAAGAATCCCTATCTTGTCTTCTTCACTGTCATCCCAGCACATCAGTTACTTAAAACAACCCAATTTCAAGAACCGATAGACCTTCATTTCTGGACATGACAAAAACAAGCAAATTCCACAGGACCGGCTTCAGGGTGGCAGAATGGAAAGAGTAAAAGCCAACCACGGGGCCAGGTGCAGTGACTCAGGCCTGTAATCCCAGCACTTTGGGAGGCTGAGGTGGGCAGATCACCTGAGGTCAGGAGTTCAAGACCAGCCTGGTCAACATGGTGAAACCCCGTCTCTATTAAAAACACAAAAGATTAGCCAGGCATGGTGGTGGGCACTGGTAGTCCCAGCTACCCGGGAGGCTGAGGCAGGAGAATCACTTGAACCCAGGAGGCAGAAGTTGTGGTGAACTGAGATCACACCACTGCACTCCAGCCTGGGTGGTGAGTGAAACTCTGTCTCAAACAACAACAACAAAGTCAACCATGGGATCTGTAGCACAGCTCTCACTTCCACCGTTAGCTCAGCCAGGACTGGTGAGGGAGTGCCCACTGGAGAATCTTATCCTCTGTTCCTTAGCTGTTTAGATGTATAAAGCCTGAGGGCTTTGCACCTAATTAGGGTTTCAGAGCTTTGTTTTTCTCTCATCTAATTACATTTGCCCTGTGGGGAAGAGCCTCTGTTCAGGAGGCAGTGCTCTCGGAAAATGTCTCAGCCCAACAAAAGGTGCTACAAGGTGAATAGCTCATCTCCCCACCAACGCAGTGAGATGCAGAACCAGGCCGCGGCTCCTTCTTGCTCCTCTCCTTTCATTATCTCTAACTCCCATGTCAGCCCTCAAGCAGTCCCCTGCTTTGTCACCCTTGGCAAGGTGGGGAATGTTCTCTCAACCTGCAGCTTTCGCCTTCGAGAACAAAGCGCAACCTCTTAGCAGCTGGCAATCAACCCCTGTGCTCGGGGCCTTCCAGCCAGACCTTCTGCAGTGCACCCTGGTTGGGGGTAAATCATCCTGAGCTTGGAAAATGTGACTGAAATCACCTCCGACCGAGGGAAAGGGTTTTCACAGAAGATGTTTCCTCACCTTCAGTTACAGCTCAATTCAACTGACCATTGCCCACTCTAGATCTCAAAAGAAATTTCGGTTTTGCGTCTGGGTTTGGGCCCAGGTGATAATGAAAGGTACTTAGGAAGCCGGGCCTAATGAAGCAGCGTAGCCCTCAGAGGGGCATGGCTGACCTGGCTAAGAGTAGGACAGAGTGTGGGGTTGAGGAATCCGTGGGGACTCAGGGCATCCTGTCGCAGACACAGGAGCTGACCCAGTCACGGGGTCACAGGACGGAGTGCTACCAGCCTGTGTCACCACAGTCTCTGTGCAGAGTCCAGAGTTCACAAAAGAGATAAATGGACATGTGCTGACTGGGGTAACTCAGCATCTATTCACCCTATTTCTGGGAAAAGCCTCAATTTACATGTGGGAATGCACCACCTGCTTATTGTTATAGGAGTTATTAAGAAATTGTTTTAGGCAGACAGAGAGGAAAAGAGGTCCTTGGGAAGTTTTTGTTTCTTTTAAAGCAGATCCAGAAACCTTTCTTGTCTAACAGGAGAGCCCCGGCTCTAAGAGCCACCAGCAAGCTTTGACAGGCAAATGCAGGCCATTAGACACTGGGTCCACCCAAATATGGAGATTCCAGCCCTTTTCTTCCTGGCCCCAACAGGTGCCTGGCAAGATGGCCGCCCCCACATATCCCCACGTGTTTAGAACATCAGGGCGCCCTGCATTTGCATCTTAAAAGGCTAGAGTGGGAGGGCCAGTTTTTTCCGCAGGCTACATGAATGACATGCCTGGTCAAATCAATCCTCTGAGTCCTATGCAAGTCAGACACCGCCCCCTCCAGTCTCCTCATATAACTAGCCGCTTACACCACACACACCCCCTTCCCCCCACGCCCCCCTCCCCACTGGGGTTTTCTCTCTGTTCAAATCCCCTCTCCCTCTCTGTACAGGGAAGCTGTTTTCTTCTTCCTTCCTTCTTTCTTGTATATTAAACTTTTCGCTCCTTAAAACCACTCCAGGTGTGTCGGTGTCGTTTTGTCCAAATGTGCGCTAGACCAAGAACCCTGGTGTTCTTCCAGTCATCTGAGCCGTATGATTATCTCATTCTATTTTTGATAGCACTAACCACCACCATACCCTGCTCCATCAGAGCACTCATCCTCCTGAGCTCTGTGAATGGCTCAGGATGCACGAGTGAGAGAAAAATGTAACCAAGTGAGGAGGCAGAGAGAAACTGCCTCCTGGTAACACAGTGTACGCCCCTGGATCAAGCCGTGCCTGAAGGCAGTTTATTCTGAACTTTTACAATAAGTGCTGTTTTTATTTAAATCATTTTGGATTGGGTTTTTGTTGACTTGTAAGCAAAAGCACACTATGATAAAAGCGGATACAAGACAAGTATCACAAATCCAGAAATGGGGAGGGCCCAACCCCAGAGCCGAGGCCAGTCAGGGAAGTGAAGAAACAGACAGCATCTGAGACGCCTGTGCCCAGTATCCAGGGGCTGGGTCCATGATCTTTGAGCCTTAATATGCAGGAGATGCCTGTGGGGAACTTTATAACAGCGTAGATTCCCACTCATCCCCTCAGCCAATTCTGATCCTTAAGTCTGGAAGGGGAACCAGAGGTCTGGTTTTTAACCAATATCCAGGCAATTTGGAAGCAGATAACGCAGATAATACTTTCAGAAACACTTCTCTACACTCTGAGCTGGGAGTTAAAGGACAGGGCTCCAGTCTCTGCAGCGAGGCAGCGGCAAGAGCTCCTTGGGCGGGAAGAATATTAGACCAGAGCTTAGAACAGGACTGCAGAAGCAAGCATGGAATGGAAGCGCATCTGGTGATTTGTCAGACACCGCCTCCTCCTGCAGATCACAGGCAATGATTTTTGGAAACTCATCACACAACAGTTTGAAGCAGCGGGAACAGTGATTTGATCCAAAGTGCCATGTGAACACTTCTGAGTCTACAAATGCTTTCATAGGTCAGTCTAAGCTGTTCCTCCCAACCAACCTGCCTGGCAATGAGAGGTTAGGAAATTAAAACTCAGAGCGTCTAAACAGCGTGCACAAAGCCACACAGCTCACTGCTTCAGTAGCCTAGACCTGGGTCCTGGTCTGTCTGACACCAAACCCCACACTTTTCAAATAATTCTCCCTTCCACTGGGGGAAGGGCTGGGTCTCCGGAAAGGTCTAAGGGACACGCAGTGTAGGGGATCAATGAGACCCGTTCAGCAGGCCCAGATGAGGGAGCGGGTGTTCTACCTGACTGCGTAGGAAGGCAGGGCCATTTTATTTATTTATTTTTTTATTTTTTCACTTTTTACCATGATATGCAATTTACTGGAGAGACAAACTTCTCACACGAAGAGGTTTCAAGTGGATACTCACAAAACATAAGCTCACGCAATAGGAACAGTAGGTGGCTATGAAATCATTACAGCATTACAATATGTACCAAAATTTATTTTATGCAGTTATGATTTAATACTGCCTCTTTACATTTGTTTATATTTCTCTTGACTGTGAATGATACCATGTACAGTCTGTAAGTATGTGTATAAGTTTAGATAAATTTCAACTTTATATAATAAATATATGTATATCTTGTGGTACTATATGATAAAATAGACTAGCATCCACATATATTTTGTGTATTCATCACATACCTAATTTTTTTCTTAATTTCTTCTTTAATATTTCTAGACTATACAGTCAATCTATGAGGTTTTTTCAAATTGTCACAAATCTTCAAAAAATGTTTCCAATGTATTAATTTTTTAAAACCTGTTTATAAAGGAACCCACACAATTGAGAACCATGTTGTTCAAGGGTCAACTGTATAATCAATTAAACCAGCACAAGGCTGAGTGCAGTGGCTCACACTTGTAATCCCAGCACTTTGGGAGGTTGAAGCAGGTAGATCGCTTGAGTCCAAGAATTCGAGACCAGCCTGGGCAACACAGCGAGAGTCTGTCTCTACAAAAAATACAAAAATTAGCCAGGTGTGGTGGTGTGCTACTCGGGAGGCTGATGCGAGAGAATTGCTTGAGTCGGAGGCAGAGGTTGCAGTGAGCGGAGATCATGCCACTGCACTCAAGCCTGGAAGACAGAGTGAGAACTTGTCTCCAAAAAAAAAAAAAAAGTACAACTCAATAAAAATGAGCAAATACTAAAAAATAATTCCTAGGGAAAAATGGCTAATAAACATATGGGAATATGAAAAAGCATTAGTAATCAATGAAACACAAAAGTAAATGAGATGCAATTTCAACCCCTCAAATTGGCAAAAGTTTAAAAGCCTGACCATATGGAGCAATGAGAGATCTTGTGTATTGTTGGGAGGGTAAAATTGTGCAATTGCTCTGGAGAACAATTTGATCTTATCTAGTGAGGTGAAGATGCACATCTTTTGCAATCCACCAATTCCACTCCTTGGTACATACCCTAAAACATTCTCACACAGACCACCATGAGACATGCACAAGAGTCATTGTACTATTGTTAATATCAATGAGTGGTTCATCTATAAAATGGAGATAAGATTAATACCTACTTCATGGAATTGTTGCAAGAAATAAATGAGTTAAGGCATGTAAATTCTTTTTTTTATTATTATTTTACTTTAAGTTCTAGGGTACATGTGCACAACGTGCAGGTTTGTTACATATGTATACATGTGCCATGTTGGTGTGCTGCACCCCTTAACTCGTCATTTACATTAGGTATATCTCCTAATATCCAGAACCTAGAAAGAACTCAATCAAATTTACAAGAAAAAAACAAACAACCCCATCAAAAAGTGGGCAAAGGATATGAACAGACACTTCTCAAAAGAAGACATTCATACAGCCAACAGACACATGAAAAAATGCTCATCATCACTCGCCATCAGAGAAATGCAAATCAAGACCACAATGAGATACCATCTCACACCAGTTAGAATGGCAATCATTAAAAAATCAGGAAACAACAGGTGCTGGAGAGGATATGGAGAAACAGGAACGCTTTTACACTGTTGGTGGGACTGTAAACTAGTTCAACCATTGTGGAAAACAGTGCAGTGATTCATCAAGGATCTAGAACTAGAAATATCGTTTGACCCAGCCATCCCATTACTGGGTATATACCCAAAGGATTATAAGTCATGCTGCTATAAAGACACATGCACACGTATGTTTATTGCAGCACTATTCACAATAGCAAAGGCTTGGAATCAACCCAAATGTCCATCAGTGACAGACTGGATTAAGAAAATGTGGCACATATACACCATGGAATACTATGCAGCCATAAAAAAAGGATGAGCTCGTGTCCTTTGTAGGGACGTGGATGCAGCTGGAAACCATCATTCTCAGCAAACTATCGCAAGAACAGAAAACCAAACACCGCATGTTCTCACTCATAGGTGGGAATTGAACAATGAGATCACTTGGACACAAGAAGGGGATCATCACACACCGGGTCCTGTCGTGGGGGCGGGGGAAGGATAGCATTAGGCAGGGCCATTTTAACTTTGCAGCCTCATCAACTCATCTGGCTCAGGAAATCCCAGCCCAGCTTGGGTAGGCAGAGTGGAGGAAGACAGGAGCACCCTTGGAAGTGAGGACTAAGCTCTGATTTTTTTTTTTAAATCTTACCCAAATTCCCTATCTAAAGCGTCTGGGGAGTGATGCCCTACAAACCATAAATTCTCATCAGATGGATTTTATTTAACCCTATATATTGTGACTTACTTTCCAACCTGACTCTGTCATAACATTATGACACAAGGAAGAAAATCAAAATATTTTACCCCAAAACATGGGCTTTTTTGTTCATATCTTGAAATGGCCCTGTCCCTTGTGGGGGAAAATTTGTATCTGTAAAGAATCTATTAACATAGCTAGATATTTTTCTTCCAGGACCTCCCAATCCTAAAGAGATTAACTAAAAGTCTAGCAGTTTTTTGTTGTTGTTGAAACACAGTCTGACTCTGTCACCCAGGCTCGGGGGCAATGACATGATCTCGGCTCACTGCAACCTCCGCCTCCTGGGTTCAAGCGATTCTTCTGCCTCAGCCTCCTGAGTAGCTGGGACTACAACGCCTGCAACCATGCCTGGCTAATTTTTATATTTTTAGTAGAGACGGGGTTTCACCATATTGGCCAGGCTGGTCTCGAACTCCTGACGTTGTGATCCACACCCACCTGTGCTGGGATTACATGCGTGAGCCACCATGCCTGGCCAAGTCTGGCACCTTTTAAAGATCTGAATAGGAAACATTTGTCATCTATTGTCTCTGAGGACAGCCACTATAAGACTTCAAAAGAACCTTGGTCTCCACCATCTTTTATCTTAACTTGAACATTTCCTTTCTATGGATCTCAGGTCTTTAGACAAACTCACTGAAATTTACCTATAGCCTGGGGGCACTTTGCTCTGCTCTCTGCTCCCGCTTTGGTCCCACCTTTCTGGACCAAACCAATGTGTTTTTTTTTGTTTTTTTTGTTTTTTTTTTTTTTGAGACAGAGTCTGGCTGGCTCTGCTGCCCAGGCTGGAGTGCAGTGGCGCAATCTAAGCTCACTGCAAGCTCTGCCTCCCGGGTTCATGCCATTCTCCTGCCTCAGCCTCCCCAGTAGCTGGGACTACAGGCACCCGCCACCACGCCGGGCTAATTTTTTGTATTTTTTAGTGGAGATGGGGTTTCACCGTATTAGCCAGGATGGTCTCCATCTCCTGACCTCGTGATCTGCCCACCTCAGCCTCCCAAAGTGCTGGGATTACAGGCGTGAGCCACTGCGCCCGGCCCCAATGTATTTCTTAAATATACTTGATTGATGTCTCATGCTTTTCTAAAATGCATAAAAGCAAGCTGCACCCCCACCACCTTGGACACTTGTTCTCGGGACCTCCTGAGGGCTATGGCAAGGGCCATGGTCACTCATATTTGGCTCAGAATACATCTCTTCAAATATTTTACCGAGTTTGACTCGTCGTTTACAGGAGCAATGGAAATGATTTTCTTTGATCACAGTGTCAGCTCCTGACATTGGGATGCGCCCATCTGTGCTGTTGACTCTTCCCTTGGAATCAGAGAGGGAGACGGCTCCCGGTGTGGTTGGAAGTCACCCCGATCCCCAACAACACAGTGCAGCAGGCCCCGGCTGCGTGCCCATTCCATTCAGGACAAGTTTTTTGGAGCATCTACACTGGGCCAGGCCCTAGGCTAGGCCCGTCGGATACTGCGATGAAATAGAGACAGTTCCTGCCTTTGAAGGGTGTGATTTTCTGGTGGGGAGAAAGGAAGAGGCCCATGAAAATTGTGTCTATGGAAGGTAAGAAGGGGCACAACCGCCATGGCAGAGGAGGGGAGCCACAAAGGAGGGGCATTCAGCCCGCCGGGAGGTCCCAGGACTTTCGTGCAGGATCAGTCCCCAAACTGACTGTGACAGGGAGCAGTACTCAGATAACAGCAGAGGCCAGAATAAGAAAGAGTCTGTGAGTGAGCAGAATTCCCTCCAGGGTCGTGAGGGGAGCCGACCTCGGATGAGGGCATTTCATTCTTCTCTAAAAGGCAGCTGAGAACTGGTCAGCCTCACTCCCTTGCTGACAAAAAACTTGTCCTGAACGGAATGGGCACGCAGCCGGGGCCTGCTGCACTGCAATAGCAATCCCTGATGACCTCGCCGCAGGGCCAGCAGCTGCTCCAACCACACCTTGTCCCCAGCCCCTACCTGGAAGCTCCAAACAGGACACCTCCTGCCTCTTGTTGATAGAACATTGATAAGGAAACAGGACTGAGTTATAAGCTTCTTTCCATGTCACATATTTAAAGGCAATATAATGTTCATGTTTAAATAATATTTCATGTGTAAACAATCCCTTATTGTTAAGTAGATGGGTTCCAATTTTGAACTACCATAATCTGTGTATGTGTCCTTGATTAAATCCTTAAGAGAAATCCCTAGAAACATTATCTTAGGGTCAAATGGTTTGGCTATTCTTTAAACTGCTGATATATATGGGAAATTGCCTTCCAGGAAGGTTATAACAATTTTCCTGGTCCCCAGCAGCAACAGACTTTACAAAGTACACAGTACCTAATGTTTAACTTTGATAAAGATAAGCTTCTGCCTTCTTTTTCACTTAAAATGCTGTGTCCCACCCACTTTCCAGTGTCTCTTCACACCGACAAGACAGTTGGCAAATGCTCACACTTCAGAGCCTGCAAAGCACCTTTATATACTTTTAATCCTCGTAACAACTGTGAGAAATGGACCTTACTGTTATCATCTGCGTTTGCAAATGAGGCCCTGAGAAGTTGAGTGATTTCTGTAAGGTCTCAGAGCAAATAGACACTGGTAATGAGATAAAACCCAAGGCCCCTTATCTTTGGAGCCCAGTGTTCCTTCCACATAGGTGGTTCTCCACCCAGGCTGCCCAGGAGAATGTGGAATCTCCAGAAGTTCTGACTTAACTGGCCTGGTGTGGATGTCTGTGATGGGTGAACATTCCCAGACCCTTTTGAGAACCTGACAACCCACTTCCCAGAAAAAAGTATGCACAAAGGCACAACAAAATAATTGTCCTGAGTGGGTCTCACCAAATCAAATGAACACTTTAAATCTGAATCTATAGGTCAGAGACTGAGAACGTGAGACATGCGAAAGAGATTCAGTGCCAGAGAAATCCTCCTGCTGGTTTTGAAGATAGATGGCACCCTGTGTCAACAACCTGAGAGTGGCCTTGAGGAGCTGAGAGGACCTCAGACTGACAAACAGCAAGCAGAATATGGGAACCTCAGTCCTACAACCACAGGAACTGAATTCTACTGACAACCAGTGAGCTTGGAAAGAGGAATTGGAGCCCCAGATGAGCTCCAAGCCTGGCTACCCCTGATTTCAGCCCTGTGAGATCCTCAACAGACAAACCAGCTATGCAGCACCCCAACTTCTGACCTATAGAAACCCTGAGATAGTAAATGGGCATTGTTCTCAATCACCAAGTCACAGCCATAGGAAGTGAATCGACCTGATGTATCTGAGCATCTACTAAGTCATCATCAAGATGACTCTTCGAAGGGAAAAATTATTTTTCAAAATGTTTCTGCCCTACCTTCCGTGAGCATCTGGTGATGGATGAACACACACACATAAAGATAGACTGTGTTTAGGTGGGCATGGTGGTGCGTGCCTGTGGTCCCAGCTACTCAGGAGGCTGAAAGAGGAGGGTCACTAGGGCCCAGGAGTTCAAGGCTGCAATGAAGCTGTGATTGAACCATTGCACTCAAACTTGGGCAACAGAGTAAGACACCAGCTCTAAAAAACAAAACAAAACAAAAAAAACCCAACCTGCTGAATGCTATAAGATTAGAACTTGCTCTGCTTTTACAAGACCACTGTCACATGACCACTGACCAACAAGAAGACTGTGAGCCGGTCTCTGCAGGAAGCAGGGGCCTGGGCAGCTCTGGGTGTAAGGATGGGAGTGCTCTGGGGGCAGAGGAGACAGGCCTGGGGCAGAGACACCTCAGGGCATTTTCAGAAAACAGCCAAAGCAACCGTTCCAGCTTGCCCAGGTAGATGGCAAGTCAATGGAAAATAATTCCAGAAAGGTAGGGAAAGGTGGAATTCTGGAGAGCATTGGACCTGAGATTGGGAGACTGGACATCTTTCCAGGTGCCTCAGGAAGTCATGGAAAAATCACAGACTGGAGCGGCTTTGGCAAAGGTGGGATTTAGGAAGACTGATCAAGGCACGGGATAGACCCATGGATGAATAGCCTGCTGGTCGGTTTGTCCCTGTGGTTTTCTGTGCTGAGGAGGTGAGAACGTGCTGGGTGAGTGAGCTGTGCATTTGTGTCCCTGCCCCACCTCACTTCCCACTGTCGTGGATTTGTTGGTTCATCTGTAGTGTGCTCCCTGAAGAAACACTCCATTCACTCAGCTTGTTTCTAACCCAAAACACTCTGCAGGGACCATCCTCTTGTCCTTGCCTCGGGATGCCTTCCACCTTAGCACTAGTGGGCTAAATGATGACTGCCTTGCTGTCCCAACACCACCAATCAAAGGGAACACGTCACCACTGGGGCCAGTACAGCCCAAGTGACAAACTCTATTCCCTTCTTTCTCTCCATCCCATGGACCCTTGATCTGTTAAGTGGGAAGACACTTTCTCGTGGTTCAACATCACTTAATCTGCTCAATTGCTTCTGCAGGCTGACTCAGCCAGAGACCCTTGATATCCGGGCAAAAGTGCGTATAACTTTTAAAAGGATTACTACTGCTTTTAATATTCCATGTGTCTTGAGTCAGACCACCACCAAGGGCAGATCAGAGTTAATATTATAAACAAAAGTCCTGCCATCAACCTGTAGGATTTATTACTAGCATCCGTCCACTCCAGAGCTATGAGAACCGATGGAATTGGATCTAAGGTTTTGAGTTGGCTCTTCTGCATGGAAATTTGATGCAAACACTCTAATGTATTGGCCCTAAAGGGCTTTGGCAAGTCATTTTGGCAAGTCACCCACTGAACATAGAGTGAAATTTGCAGACGTTTCCCCTCTGTTGGAACAGTGGCGTTCTCAGCACGTACAGGGAAGTTCTGCCCGCTTCCAGCCAGGTGAGCTAGGGGATTTTGCCTACCCTTTCTGAACTTCAGTTTTCTCATCCATAAGATGGGAATAAAAACACGGTCCTGGATATATGTCTCATGCCAGGCACCGAGGCAGGGTACTCTCTACTCTGAACACCTTGCTATTGACCCATCACCAGTAAGGCATGCATTCATTGCACAGAAACTTAGGCATATGCATGCCAACAAGCCCGATGTTGTGTGAGGCCTGACCCATGTGAGGATGCACTTCCATCTGTGTGAATGGATTCAGGAGACCCGCCCTCACTCTCAGGATGGAGGGCATTGGTGCGCTAATGTGGCTGAATATTGGAATCAGCTGGAGAGATTCTATAACTTACCGGTCCCATTCCACCCCTGAGATTCTGATTTCACTGCAGCCTGGTCGTTGGGATTTTTCAAACTCTCCCTAGGAATTCCAACGTGCAGCCAAGTTTGCAACTACACGGAGCCAGGTCAGTGGTGCGGTCAGCATGGTGATAATTGGGCTCATGAACCCATGACCTCAGCTTCATCAGGAGACCTGCTGAAAGTATTGGCCCACCAGGAGGGAAAGGAGCTGAGTCAGATGATCCCACTGAGGGGCATGCGCAAATGAAAAAACAGGAACCCAGCCGTGAAACTGGGTCTGAGTGTTGGAGATGCCACTCTAGAGACCCTGGTCTTAGCAATCCAGACTTTTCCCCAGTAGAAGGAAGAGGCAAAGATTATCCTGGCAGGAACTGTGTAAGGCCTTTCAAGGTTGACCGTCCATCTCAGCCTGCTCTGTTTCCCTCCTCCCCTGCAGAACAGGAGTATTCACCTGAATACTCCAGGCTTTTGGTTAACAACCCCTGGTCTTTTATACCCATTCATACTCAAAATCAGGGCGAATTCCCTGAAGTGGTTAAAATGCAAAAGTGATATTTAGAAGCCCTGTGAATGAAACAACAAGCCAACAAAAAATTCCCAACACTTTAAGTAGGTGCTTTTCAGGCAGACCCTTTAAATTGGTACTGTCCCAGAAGCTTCTGGAATCGTGTGTGTGTGTGTGTGTATGTGTGTGTGCGTGTGTGTGTGTGTGTGTGTGTGTGTGTGTGTAGAGGAACAGATGAAGCAGCAACCATAAGGTAGCCTACTTCAGGTCTGGCACCTGTTTTCACTGCTGTCATGCCCTCTTCACTGAGATCCTGACTTAAATATGTACACATATGAATGCTGATTTCTTAGCATGAATTTTAACTCAGCTGCTGCTCGAGCATCAATGATTCCTGATTCCCAATTCCCATTAGAGTGAATGGCCCCTTCCTGGTCTCTGCAGTCAGTCCTCCAAACCTGCTCAGCTGCACCCCTGGGAGCTGAGGGGCCAACTCTGACTCCCAAGGAGGTGACCCCTGCCTCCCTCCCAGGGCCGGAGAAGCAACATCACACGCACACTGCCTTAGGAACATGTGATTAAGCTTTTGGCTGCCAGTAGCCTGACAGCTTCCAGCAGCTTTGTCTGCCACTGTGTCCGCTTCTCTGTGCCAAAGTCACTGAAACAAAGGGACTGCAGATGTTTCTGTGAAGTCCTTCCGATTCTCCAGGACAGAGGAAAGCACTACATTGGTGTGTGGGTGATGGACTGTGGGAAACCTGCACGATTGGCATGAAACAATAAAAATGAAGCTGATTTTCTTCATAGCATTTGCTGCCATGGAGATACATTTGTTTTTGTGTCCCTCTCACTGGACTGTAAACTCTCTGAAAGCAAGGACTTGGCTTATTGCTGTATTCCAAGAGCCTGACACAGTGCCTGGCACATGGTAGACACTCAATAGATGTTTGAGATATGAAGGGAGGGAGGCAGAAAGGAGGGAGGGAGGAGGGAGGGAGGAAGGAAGGAAGGAAGGAAGGAAGGAAGGAAGGAAGGAAGGAAGGAAGGAAGGAAGGAAGGAAAGAGGGAAGGAAGGGAGGGAGGGAAGGAAGGAAGGAAGGAGGGAGGGAAGGCAGGCAGGCAGGCAGACAGACTGTGGAATTGGATAGACTTGGCTTTAAATCCTTTCTGTAGCAATTCTAACTGTGTAAAAATACATAAGTGAGTCATTTATTTTCTTTGACTCTCTTTCTTCATCATAGTACCAATTAACAGGGCTGGGGTAAAGAGAGTGATATATGTAAGGTTGCTAGCACTGTTGGCAATCAAAACATGAGAGCTACTTATTTACATTATGGGTATTATTACTACTGATATTATTAGTTCTGGACATTACTAATGATGTGAGCACTGGCCTTTCATGGGAGCTTAATGGATAAGGAACATTTACCATCTTGTCTCTGCTCATTGTGCTAAGGTTCCTTCTTTATCCAACAACACTTTCTTCTGTTTTCCCAATTTAGTGAAAGGATTAATCTTTTCACTCTTCCTGTTTTGTCTCCCCTAATACAAGTCCCATCCTTCCTCATGAGATGGGTATCTCAGCAATTGAGCCTGCCCCACCCACATATTTGACCCTGATCCAAGACCGTCACTTCTGGGAGTGAACCTCAGATCAGCCATGATAGAGGATAGCCTGGTTTTATCCTTTTTGCTTCTGACCAGGATTCAACAACTCTCATAAAATTTTTCCCAGCCTGTTCAGTGGAATTGTCAAAGCATAATTTTCAAAAAGTGAAAACATGATTCTTATATAAGCCTATAGGGAGTGTGTATAAAGATCTGTTTACTTCACAAAAGAAAGAACCAGAGGATGGTAAAGCTGTTTGAAAAGAGAACTGGAAGGAGAAAGATTTGGATAGACCATCAGAAACAGCCATGCTGACATAAGTTTGTGAATTTGGAAACCTCACTCATTAATGTCCTGTAGAGCAATAAAATCTTTTTACAGGACAAAAATCATTTGCATGTCTACCAGACAAAAATTAACATGTAACTTGGCAGAGTCTGGGCCCTAATCAATGGTAAATAGTAAGTCAAACAAAAGTACCTTCCCTTAGAGAGTTAAAAAACAGCTTTGGTGGTTTGTTAGACAACCTTCCAGTATGGCATTAGAAAGACGAGCAGTCATCCTATTTTTACTTCCAAGTTTGGGATACATTTTTTTTGAGATGGAATTTTGCCCTTATTGGTCAGGCTGGAATGCAGTAGCGTGATCTCAGCTCACTGCAACCTCCATCTCCCCAGTCCAAGCAATTCTCCTGCCTCAGCCCTCCCAGCAGCTGGGATTACAGGTGCATGCCACCACACCTGGCTAATTTTTGTATTTTTTAGTAGACACGGGATTTTGCCATGTTGGCCAGGCTGGTCTCAAACTCCTGACCTCAAGTGATCTGCCCACTTTGGCCTCTCAAAGTGTTGGGATTACAGGCATGAGCCACCATGCCTGGCCAAGTTTGGGATACATTTTTAAAATAAAATTGGTCCCCCTCAGCCTGGTGGATGTCCCTGCTGTATGTAAAAATACTATTATGTTCTAGATGCATTATGCTGTCAGTTCTCAATGGCCAGAAGAGGGCATCTGCCCAGATCAGCTCCGGTGTCTATCCCTGGTCCCATGGCCTGTGCCCAGGGTAGCATATCAGGTACACAGGGCTGTTTCTTCTCTGCTACTGGTAGAGCAGCTTTTCCAAGAAAGGGATAGGCTGGAATGGAAGAAAAGAGTCCAAAGAGGAAGGAACCACAACAGAAAGAGAATTGCTTTCCTTTCCGTTGTGGGAGCGCCAGTTTAATGCCTCTTTTCCACATTTGCTCAGCAGAGGAAATGTTTGAGCTGAATGACAGAAAACCTAGGGTAGCCTTTTTGGTGCCTCCTGACAATCTCAGAAGCAGGCTGGCATCCCACCCAGATACGGTAGAGCAAGTGAGCCCACCTAGGTGGGAATCTTTACCCTCTAATCCTGCAGGTTCACCTGCACAATCTTGTGTAGACCTTATACTTAAACCGCCATTTAGACAGTTATATGAAATGGGGTATTTTCTGGAGAAACGGACAATGAATTGGTTTGTTTTTTTTGTTTGTTTGTTTGTTTGTTTTTTGAGACAGAGTCTCACTCTGTCACCCAGGCTGCAGTGCGGTGGTGCAATCTCAGCTCACTGCAACCTCTGCCTCCTGGGTTCAAGCAATTCTCCTGCCTCGGCCTCCCGAGTAGCTGGGATCACAGGCGCGCACCACCACACCCGGCTAATTTGTATGTTTTTAGTAGAGACAGGGTTTCACCATGTTGGCCAGGCTGGTCTCAAACTCCTGACCTCCGGGTAATCCGCCCACCATGGCCTCCCAAAGTGCTGGGATTACAGGCGTGAGCCACCGTGCCCAGCCAGGGATTTCTAAGTCCACTTGCCTCTCTCCCCTTTGGGCCTCAATAGGCAGCATTTTATCTGTAGCCTTTTTATCTTATAATCGTTTAAGCAATGGATCTATTTTGAGTAAGGACATGTACAAATCCTTTTGTGATTCCAGGAGGAGATGAGAAGTACAAAGTGCAATTATAAAATTATCATTGTCACCATTATCTCCAATCAGCACATCATTCACAGTGACAGTTCTAAGAGCTTTATATGGGAAAAGTGTAATCTATTGCAAATAGAGGGCCATCATTACTGCCCTTAGGCTCCCTTTAGGAGTAGGGATGCAAGTTTTCATTTAGACCCTGCAGTCTCCTGGAGAGGGCAGGGAGCACCATCTCCATTAGTTGAAAGAAAGAAACGTAAACATTATGAGATGAGACTAGGGCGATGACTCCCTGTTCTTGAGACAACCAGTCCATTCAGTGTCAAAGAAAAACGCAATAAGCTTTGATGCCTTGCTCTTAACCCACAAAATCGGTAGAGCCACAGAAAGAACACGGAGCAAAATGAAGGAACAGTTTAGTTCCTGTAAGGATCCTTTCATACCTATGCATTGCTTAATCCAGATGACTGATTTTTCAAAGAATCTCTTGACATATCTGATTTGAAAGCACACAAACGAGGTGGCTACTTCACACCTCATCTCTTGGCTCTAGGATCATATTGGGATCAGGCTTCAGGATCAGGTTCTTTGCAGATCAGAAATGGCATAGGTGAGTGTGCCGGGGGTCAGACTAACCTAAGCACACATCCAGATTCTGCCTTTTTTTTTTTTTTTTTTTTTTTTTTTAGCTGTGTGGGAAAATCTCTTTTCTACTGACATGGTTTGGCTCTGTGTCCCCACCCAAATCTCATGTTGAATTGTAATCCCCAGTGTTGGAGGTGGAGCCTGATGGGAGGTGATCGGATCATGGGGGTGGTTTCTAATGGTTTAGCACCATCTCCCTAGTGCTGTCTCATGATAGAGTGCTCATGAGATCTGGTTGTTTAAAAGTCTATAACACCCCCACTTGAGCTCTCTTCCTCTTTCTCCAGCCATGTAAGACATGCCTCCTTCCCCTTCACCTTCTGCCATGATTGTCAATTTCCTGAGGCCTCCCAAGTCATGCTTCCTGTATGGCCTGTGGAACTGTGAGTCAATTAAGCCTCTTTTTTTTTTTCTTTTTGAGATGGAGTCTCGCTCTGTCACTCAGGCTTGAGTGCAGTGTATTGGCTGACTGCAACCTCTGTCCCTTGGGTTCAAGCAATTCTCCTGCCTCAGCCTCCTGAGTAGCTAGGACTACAGGTGCGCACCACCACACCCAACTAGAGAGAGAGAGAGTGTGTGTGTGTGTGTGTGTGTGTGTGTGTGTGTGTGTGTGTGTGTGTGTGT
>NC_045434.1:5531622-5574180 GCF_002776525.5 Piliocolobus tephrosceles | reverse complement strand
TGTGTGTGTGTGTGTGTGTGTGTGTGTGTGTGTGTGTGTGTGTGTGTATTTTAGTAGAGCCACCATGTCCAGCCCACCTCTTTTCTTTATAAGTTACCTGGTCTCGGGTAGTTCTTTATGGCAATGCGAGAACAGACTAATACAACTACTTTGAGTTTCACCTTTCCTTCTTTGGAAAAATATCTCCATTGAAGTGTTATGGAGAAGATTCAATGAAATTAAACGATAAAATATATGTAAAGGGCTTAGCAATAATCCAATGGATAATAAGCAGTCAAGAAGTGGTAGCTATCAGTATAGCCAGCCTCTAAGAACAGAGCAAATGTTTATTTTCAGGAAGAATTATGCAGAAAGGGCCACTTTCAGTCTACCATCCCCCCAAATTCCTTGAAGGAAGGATGATATGAGCAGCAAGGGAAGCAAGGAGAGTGGGCATGAAACACTATAGGTCCTGCTAGTAATGAAGTCCCTCTGTGTGTGCCTATATCAATAATTTAAACTTACACATTCATGAGATGCACTGTGTTTATTAGCATGTACATGTGCCTCCCTAAGAAGCTGAGAGTTCCTGAGAGACGGAGACGGTGTCTCATTCATCTTCCCTCCACAGGTCCTGGCTTACTACCTGGCATTTATTGGGTAATGAATGTCTGTTGAATGCATGGGCAAAGAAAGGTAGGAAAGGTATGAAGGAGAAGATGGAGGTCCCAACCAGTAGAAATCTCAGCCATTCTGCCTGGACTCCATGTCATCTCCCTGCTATTAGGCCCATCAGAATGTAAGCACAAATGCCTAGAGAATGACAAGCTTCTTTGGGACTCTGCTGACCAGACATGACATAAGGCTGGACAGCTCCTGGGGAACCTCCAAGAGCTGGCTCCAGGCAAAGTGACTGATCCTAGGAGCTGCTGGCTTGGCTGCCTCTCTCCCTTCCTTATTTCCAAGATTGGTCAGCTCCTGCTCTGAAATAGCAATTGATTTTCAGACATGAGTTGATAGAGCCATGATTTTCTAATACTGTTCCAAAGGAGCTAAAGTACCTCTGAGGAGCAGTGCAGGCTAGGATCAAACTCTCCCTACCTTCCACTCCACTCCCTACCTTGCCCCTCCACCTCAGCCCACTTTCTATGTCCTCAGGCACAGCAGCTTCTACATTATGGATGACAAATTCTGGTCATCCACCTATGGTTGCATTAGGAAAAGAGTACTGCTACTTTCATTTTCTTTTCTAACCACTGCCCTAGAAGAATAACACCTCACATTTTCTGGTAGACTGAAGCCCATAGCTGCAATGATGCTCAGAAAACCAGGCTTCTATTCATTGGCCACTTGCTGCACTTTCTGTCCCTTGATCCTTGCAATGTTCCTTTGAGATAGACACAAAAATCCCCATCTACAAGTGAGAAAACCAAGGCAGAAGAGATTCAGTTTATTTCAGACTCAAATGTACTTCCAATAGCTTATAGCCTCTACATCTAGTGTTTGAACCCAGGTCTGAAACAAATAGGAACGAGAAGGGGAGGGAAAAGAGGAACAGAAATTCTTTTCTATGAAACAATTGTTTATGCAGCCAGCATTTGTTAACATCCAGTTTGTGCCTGCGGACACAATCTTTGAATTTGCTTTGTTTCTTGGTGAATAACTTGGAAGCTATTCAAATAACTTGGAAGCTTCCTTTAAAAGGAACATCAGGAGGTGGTTTTTGACTAACCATAGGTGTACTTTCTGAGCCAAATAGATTTGCAAATAAGAAAATGAGAGGACGTGAGCTTGAGGAAAATGATAGGCATTCCAACCTCACCTGCTTGCTGATGACCTTCACATGATTTCAACAATGATTTCAAATATTTCACTTTAAGTCAGTATGACTTAAATATGAAATTGGCTCTCCCTAAAGCTCCCCTAAGGCCTAAACAGTCATCATTACCATAGCTGTGACAGGGAGACTGTTGAATTTATAATCTATTGGCCATTCACAGCATAGTGTATAAACCTAGCTCATGATTTCTTTGCAATAGAAGTGCACTTTTTCATCATATTCCCTTCACAACTTACTCACCAGATCAGACTTTGAGCTCTCCTCCTGGCTTAGCCTGGATCATTTGAAATAGTCATCTATTGGCCAGGCACGGCGACTTACACCTGTAATCCCAGTACTTTGGGAGACTGAGGCAGGAGGATCATGAGGTCAGGAGATCTAGACCATCCTGGCCTACATGGTGAAACCCTGTCTCTACTAAAAATACAAAAAATTAGCCGGGCATGGTGGCAGGCGCCTGTAGTCCCAGCTACTCAGGAGGCTGAGGCAGGAGAATGTTGTGAACCTGGGAGGCAGAGCTTGCAGTGAGCCGAGATCGCGCCACTGCACTCCAGCCTGGGCGACAGAGCAAGACTCAGTCTTAAACAGAAAAAAAGAAAAAGAAAAAGAAACAGTCATCTATCCTTTGGCCCCAATACCTAATCTAAAGTCTATGAACAATAAGATGATTTTCTTGAGTGGGACTTTTTTGTTTAATATAATAAGACATTAGATATTTCCCCCGATACAGGGCTCAATCTTTTTCTTTTTAAAGCAGTATTTCTCAAAGTACACTTTTTTCAAAGTACATTTCACAGAACTTAAGTTTCATTAAGTGCTTCACTAACAGAAGAATCTGTGATCTAATAAATTTGGAAAATATTGAGAATTAGAGCCCCCTCTTAGAAAATATGTACTGTAGCCACTCAGCTTGTCACAGATGACGTAAACATTGTAATGTTTGTCCAGCTTTTGAATGATGTCTATTAACGTCACCCAGATGAGTAGTCCATGGAATGCACTTTGGGAAAACCTATTATTCAAAAATATTCTGGAGCATGAAAGCTATTAATAATAAACCCATTCACAAAATCACACAAATATCTGAAATCATGCCAAAAATCTCCTAGAAATGGGTTGAATTGCCTCCTTCAGAGACGAGGTGATTCTTTTGTAATAACGAGTATTGTTAAGTGAATACTTCTTATCTCATTGAATCCCAAGGACCACCTCACAAGGTAAGTATAGCTCTTTTCATCACACATGACAAACAAGGCTCAGAGAGGTTAAGTATCTTGCTTAAGGTCACAAAACTGCAGAGCAACAAAACTAGAATTTTGAATCGAAGCTCAAAGGGTCACCAAACCGAATTTGGGTCCACTCACCCAGCACATCAAAGTCAAGCACTGATATCGGCATTGGTGACACAGAAGTTGAGGCATTTATTGCAGGCAGCAAGCAAGGAGTATCAGGCAGCTAATGCTTAAGACCTAATCTCCCTGATGGCTTATGTGTAAGGGTTTTTTAAAGGTGGGAAGGCAGAAGTTGCAGGCAAGGTCATACAATACATGGAAGCTACATCTTGGTTTGGCCAAAAAAGGCAAAACCACTCGAAGTGAGGGCCCACAGGATAGGAGACCATTAGATGAATTCAAAGATTTTCTGATTTGAGATGAGGTGTGGTGGCTCACACCTGTAATCTCAGCACTTTGGGAGGCCGAGGCGGGTGGATAAGTTGAGGCCAGGAGTTTGAGACCAGCCAGACCAACATGGCAAAACACCACCTCTACTAAAAATACAAAAATTAGCTGGGCATGGTGGTGCACACCTGTAATCCCAGCTACTCAGGAGGCTGAAGCATAAGAATTTCTTGAACCTAGGAGGCAGAGGGTGCAATGAGCTGAGATCGTGCCACTGCACTCCAGCCTGGGCAGCAGTGAGACTCTTTCTCAAACAAACAAAAACAAAAACCCAAAGATTTTCTGATTTGTGATTGATTAAGCTTTGGCTACAAACTTGGGGTCAGCAGAAAGGAATGTTCTGCTCTGGCTTGTGAGCGTGACTTCCTCCAGGTCCCTCAGGAAGAAATTTACAACAAAGAAGAGTTGTCAGAATTCAGTCCTCAGTTCTTCCTTATCTGAGATCTACATGTCAACAGGTGGTATTTTCCATTTAGCAGGATCTGGGTTTCTACAAAACAACTCAGGGACATATGTTAAGATGTTATCTCTAGTTTCTATAGGGAAACAAACATTTTGTGGCTCTAATTTTCTTGGCTATTGTTTTAAGCTATTAATACCTTCTTACTTATCAGCGTGCTCATCTACTTCTTGAGGCTAGCCAGGTGGCTGGAATTTTCCTTGAAGGGACTCGAGAGTTTCCTTTATTTTTCATGCCTTAAATAGGTCTGTTCTCCCTCTTCAAAGCTCAAGCTCTTAAGGACTATGCTATTGTTGGATTTTTCATATTGGAGAAGACCTTCCCTCCTCCTCAAGAACATCCCTTCTTCAGATAGCCTGGCTGGGTCTTCATCCTGGGAGAGCTCATGAAACACAAACCAGATCTTGGCCCTCACATGTGTCTAGGCAGAGCTGAGCCTGGGCAACACCAATCGTACCCCCGGTTTTACATCCCCCAACCAATCCAGAGTCAAGATCCACGCTCAGCTCCTTCCCATCAAAGTGCTAGTGATGAAGGATGGGGATCAAGTCAGCAAACTCCAGAAACGGTCTTAGACTAGGAGTCAAGCCTTCATATCCCATCACACACCAGACTCATTCCCCGATTAGAGCTGCTGAATTCTTTTACTCTCACTGCACTCATACTAAGGTTTCTTCCCTCCAGCCTCCTAACCCCAGAGGAGGCTGAGCCATGATACCCATTGTCAAGCAATAAATATTTAAGGAACCCCTGCGATATGTCAAGCACCATCATAGGTTCTAGGACAACTGAATGTGACTGGGAAAGTCCCTCCCCTCTCAGAGGTTCAAGTTGGAGGACAGAAAATACAGAAATATAGAGCCTAAAATAACAAGAGGGAGTAATAAACACTTTGAAGAAAAATAAAGTGGAATAAGAAGGTAGGGTTGCATTAGGGTTCTCTGGGCAGTCTTCTATGGAAAGCCCACTTGTTTGTGCAGAGAGATCTGAATAAAGGGAGGGAGCAGCAAACAAAAGACGTCTGAAAGGAAGACTATGGGCCCTCCATAAGTGCGTTCTGGTCTGCACACAGGGCAATGGGCATGTAATTTCCTACGATTAAGACCTAGAGTATGTACAATATTACTGCAATAGACCCTGAGGCTGACTTAGCATTGTTTCACAGCATCTGAGTTGCTCTGCTGGAGGAAAGTACATGTGATGGGCATTCATTTACTTCCCCCATCAGACAGAGTCTCTACCTTTGTCCTTCCTACAAGATTCCCTAGGAAGCCAGGGCACAGTGGCTCACACCTGTAATCCCAGCAATTTGGGAGGCCGAGGCAGGCAGATCACAAGGTCAGGAGTTCAAGACCAGCTTGGCCAACATGGTGAAACCCCATCTCTACTAAATATACACGAATTAGCTGGGCATGGTGACGCGTGCCTGTAATCCCAGCTACTCAGGAGGCTGAGGCAGGAGAATTGCTTGAACAGGAACCTGGGAGGTGGAGGTCACAGTGAGCCAAGATCACACCACTGCATTCCAGCTTGGGCTACGGAGCGGGACTCTGTCTCATAAATAAATAAATAAATGATTCCCTAGGAAGCTGACTCCCACCGAATGTGCCACTCAGGAATCCCTGCTCTCTAGATTACGGGTGAGTTTGGTCAATGCAAGGCCCCAGCAGAAATGTTGAAAGTAAGAGCAAATATGTAGTTAGCCATTCTTTTTTTTCTTTTTTCTGAGACAGTCTGGCTCTGTCGCCCAGGCTGGAGTGCAGCGGTGTGTGATCTCGGCTCACTGCAAGCTCCGCCTCCCAGGTTCACGCCATTCTCCTGCCTCAGCCTCCGGAGTAGCTGGGACTACAGACACCCACCACCACGCCCGGAGATTTCTTTGTATTTTTAGTGGAGACGGGGTTTCACCATGTTAGCCAGGATGGTCTAGATCTCCTGACCTTGTGATCCACCTGCCTCAGCCTCCCAAAGTGCTGGGATTACAGGCATGAGCCACAGCACCGGGCCTCATTAACCAGTCTTTAAAACAACAATGGGTGTATCCTTCCCTGGCCTCAGTTCCTGTGGGGAAGCTCTGGTGCCAGTCCCTGGGTGCTTCACCATTTTTAGTTAGTTCCTTAACCTTGTAAACAGACCCTTCATTAAACTCTTCCTAGTTAACCCTTTGAGAGTGAAGCCATTTCCTGCCAGGACCCTGACAGATATAGAGAACCCACAGCCAACTGCTGGGTGTGTGGCAGACCTAGAGCATGGCTCCACACTGCCATCTTGGGGGCTGGCACAGGCTGGCACCAAGTCTGGGGAAGGGAGCTGGGGCTGGAGGTGTGGAGGGGAGGACCATGCATAGTTGCTCCCTGATCAGCTTTTTCTTTGATTGAGAGTGAGGCAGGGAAGATTAGAGGGAAACTTGCAGTGGAATTCAGGGCTGAGGCTGCTCTTCTTTTGCTCCTTGTAACTTCCTCCAGTGTTGTCAGCATCCACATCCTTCTCTGTGGGGTTGGTCTCAGAGCCAGGTTACCTCGTCTTAGGTCCAGTGGCACCCTGACTGGCCTGGTGTCCTTGAACAAGTTACCTAACCTTTCTGTACCTCAGTCCCTCAGCTGTAAAATTTTTCAAAAAGAGTAAGAATACCTACTCTATAGCATTGATTTGAAGATTGAATGAGTTAGTATGTATACAATGTTTAGAAGCGGTGCCTGATACGTAAAAGGCTCTCAACAAACACTATCCTTTACCAATATCCTATGTGTCTGTATCAGAGTTGGGGGGGTCGGGGTACAGAAAGAAATGGGAGAAGGGAAACAGATGGGCAAATGATCTCTGAGGTCTCTCTGGCACTAACACAATTCTTTATTACGTGTTTTGTCTGGCTCTTTATATTGATAGTTGTTCCAGAGGCAATCAATACCTATTAGTTGGCTTTATTCTTATTTTTCTGTCTGATCTTACAGGGGAGCAAACTGAGGCAAAGCATGAACTTACTTCTCAGGAAATTAACCATTATGTTGGCAATCACTGTGATTATTTGAACGGCAGCATCTGGAAAAATTTAGTCACCTGAAGCACAGAAGAGAGATTTCTCATGGTTAAAACGAAGCTCTCTTTATTTGCTTCTGCTAATTAAAAAATCAGAGCTAAAGATACTTAAGCACTACAGTTAAAATGCCATGGCTGTCTATTGGCTTAATGAATTCTCTTATGAAATCAACTCTAAAATGTTATCCATCGTAAATCATGAAACACAATTTTTCTTATTCTCTTTTGAGCTTTATAATTCATCTTAAAGATCAGTGTTTACATTCTCTTCTGTAGGTTGTACAATAACCTTTGGCCAGAAGAAATAAAAGTCTGGCTTTCTGACTTACAGGTGTGTTCCCTTTAACGGAAAAGGAAAATAT
This sequence comes from Piliocolobus tephrosceles, assembly GCF_002776525.5. NCBI lineage: Eukaryota > Metazoa > Chordata > Mammalia > Primates > Cercopithecidae > Piliocolobus > Piliocolobus tephrosceles. The sequence continues at coordinate 5,566,824 of NC_045434.1, read as the reverse complement.
GTCCTCTTTAAAATTGATGATCATTGGTCACCTCAACTTTATTGAAGTTCACTTCTGACCTCTTTAGATGTAGTTCTCTACATGAAACTGCCCACCAGAATTCTCCATCTGAATGTCTCCTCCACAAACAATATTTTAACAACTAAAATCATCATCTTTCCTTCCAAATGTGTTCTCCCTATGTCCCCAGGTCTCTCCATGTGTAGAGCTGAGACCATTTGCCACTCGGTTTCCTCACCCAATTAATTACAAGTCCCAACAATTTTCTTTTTTTCTTTCTTTTTTTTTTTTTTTTTTTTTTTTTGGACAGAGTCTTGCTTTATCACCAGGCTGGAGTGCGGTGGTGCGATCTCAGCTCACTATAACCTCTGCTGCCTGGGTTCAAGCTATTCTGCCTCAGCTTCCCAAGTAGCTGGGACTATAAGCGCATGCCACCACGCCCAGTTAATTTTTGTATTTTTAGTAGAGACAGGGTTTCACCATATTGGCCAGGATGGTCTCAATCTCCTGACCTTGTGATCCGCCCACCTTGGCCTCCCAAAGTGCTGGGATTAGGGCGTGAGCCACCATGCCTGGCCCAATTTTGCCTTTTAAACATCCCTCAGCTCTTCAAACCCGTTTTCTTTTCTCTAACACCTCCTCCATTCCCCAGCTCATAGTGAACTCTTAAATAGATTACTACAGTCACCTCCCAAATGGTCTTCCTGGCTCCATCAGCCTTGTGACCTTCAAGTTCATTCTCCACATGGATGCCAGAGTAACTTTCTAAAATGAAAATCTGACCATGTTCCTCTCTTGCCTAAATCCATCGATGGCTGCTGTTAGGAGCAAGTCTAAACTCCCAACCCTGGAACATCAGGTCTTCGTGCTCTGGTCACTGCTTCTCTACCTCACCTGCAACCAACACCACTCCCACATTCATATTCTGCTCACCATGGATCGACATGAACAGGATGTGGGTGTTTCAGTCCCCAAGACGACATGGGGCATTTTCAGTCAACTGCTGCTGTGTAATAACCACCCTGCAAACTGACCACATGATTTAACTTTGCCAGGGTTCCTTCCTTGGGCTGTGTTCAGTGAAAGGGTTTACTGAGCTGGCAGGTCTAAGGTGGCCTCACTCACAGGACTGGCTGTTGATGGGAGCCTTGATGCTTTGGGGCTGACCCCTTATCCTCCAGTAGGGTAGAGCTTCTTACAGTGGTTTCAGGCAGCATTTGAAGACAGTAAAAGCAGAAGCTCCAAGGCTTCTTACGTTCTAGCCTTGAAAGTCACATTAACTTTGCTTCCTTCATAATTTTTGGCAAATCAAGTTGCAAGACCTGCCCAGGTTAGGGTAAAGAGGCTCCTTCTCTTGATGAAAGGAGTAGTGAAGTCACATTGCATGTCCTTGCAAAGGGACATGCAGACCACATTGGGGAGAATATGTGTCTGCATTTTGCGATCTGTACCATGGGTGTAAACTAAATGTTTTCCAAAAGGAATGGGGCAAAACCAAAAGGACTTTGACCACTCCTTTGGCCCTGAGTAAATCCAGGAAGCCTAAGAGTATGACTGTCCTGAGGTAGAGAGAGGGTCACGTGCCGGATAAGAGGGACCTGGGCTCTCCACTTACAAGAAGAGAGCATGGTTACATTTATAATCACCATTCCCAGCATGCTGTGAGTGCAGGTAGCTACCAGGAAGACAAAGGAAATAACCAGGACAACCATCCACTCTCTAAATCTGTTAATTCAATCACACGGAACACTTCTATTTAAAATTCCTGAGGGTTAAGATGTAAGAATGATTATCAAAGGAAACGCAGTTCACTTTTTTTTTTTTTTTTTTTTTTTGAGACAGGGTCTCGCTCTAGTTGCCCAAGCTGGAGTGCAGTGGTGCAATCTCGGCTCACTGCAAGCTCCACCTCCTGGGTTCAAGAGATTCTCCCACCTCAGACTCCTGAGTAGCTGGGATTGCAGGTGTGTGCCACCATGCCTGGCTAATTTTTGTATTTGTGGTAGAGATGGGGTTTCACCATGTTGGCCAGGTTGGTCTCAAACCCCTGAGCTCAGATGATCAGCCTGCCTCGGCCTCCCAAAGTTCTGGGATTACAGGTGAAAGCCACCATGCCCGGCCTTGCTATTCACATTTCTTAGAGTGTCAGGCCTAGATCTCTATCCATCAGAAATAATAATATCAATAACAACAGCAGCAACATGATGATCGGGCAATTTTTTTTTTTTTTTCAGACGGAGTCTCCCTCTGTCGCCCAGGCTGGAGTGCAGCGATGCGATCTCGGCTCGCTGCAAGCTCTGCTTCCCGGGTTCACACCATTCTCCTGCCTCAGCCTCCCAAGTAGCTGGAACTACAGGCACCCGCGACCACACCCAGCTAATTTTTTGTAGTTTTTAGTAGAGACGGGGTTTCACCGTGTGACCCAGGATGGTCTTGATCTCCTGACCTCATGATCCACCCACCTCAGCCTCCCAAAGTGCTGGGATTACAGGCGTGAGCCACTGCACCTGGCCAATGATGGGGCAATTTCTGAATAGCACCATGTATTTTATCGATACATGTCCATTGCAGAAAATCCAGGTGACTCCAAAGAAGAAAATAAATGTCTTCCACAATCCTGTAGCCCAGAGCTAACTAACCACTATAAAGAACCCAGCGCGGTTTTAACTAATGAACCAAAAGATGCTCATCAAAGGCTCTCAGCTTTCCTGGGTTCCAGCAGGAAACATGCAGCATCTCTGGTCTCTCCAAGGCCGCGGAGGTCTTTGCCCACAGTGTCTGATTCATGTCAGGGAAAGAATCGACCTGGGAGCCAAGCCCAGGAATCAGGACGACCAAGACGTACTGGACAAGGAGGGAACAAAAACCCATCCGAGGACACTCAAGGACAAATCAAACACATGAATTCAGGGGAAACCTACTCATGGTCTGTTTTGCTGCTCAGCGTGGCTGGGAGGCACAGTGGAAGATCATGCAGCCCACCCATGGGACTCTGCTGGAGACTGAGCGCTCTCTGCTGCCCACAGGCCAGGGGTAGGACAGTTGGGATGGATCCATGCCTTCCAGCTAGACTGTGGGTCCCCTCAGTCTTGGGCATGGTGACAGCCCAGCATCAGACAGAGGTCAACTAGAAAATTTAATAAATGCTGTCAGATTTGTAGACCCCAGGAAAATGTAAACTGCCAATCATGGAGGGAAAAAATCTCTCAATGATCTTACCTTTATGTGAGTCTCTTGCTGCCTGGAAATTGAGATTTCCTTGGGGATAATCTGGTCATAGGATTGGTGAAGGTGGAAGGGAAGCAACCTCCAAAGGTGGGCCCTTTGCTCACCTGAGACAGGGAGGGCAGGAGGTAGGTGTCTGTGGGGGCTGGGCAGGAGGATGGGAGTGGAGCTTCCAGATGTTCCACTTTTATCCTCATTAGATAATAACGAATGGGTGATTTCCCTAGTCACTGCAGTGTGAGGAAATCTACAAAAGTAATTTCCCAATACACTTTACAGGATAGGTGAAGAAAACCATGAAGCACAACTGCAGTGGGTTATAAAAAATGGCCTTTCAAGTTGAGCAATAAATTCATTCAAGCAGCCCTTCTGAAGGACAAACATGGCTCTGTATTTAAGAGGGGCATTCCGGCACTTCTCTAGCCACTGGGTTGACAATGACTCACCAAAGCCTCTGGGAGCCACCACAGGACGCCCAGAGCGTATGTTTTAAAGCTGAACACCAAACTGCAGACTTCGGGAGTTAAGTGAGCTGACTGGTTTTTATTGTTTTGCTGCTTTTAACATTACAGTAACTGTTATAGGTTCCAGCAGGGTAAGTGGGTGGAAGTGAGTTTGGTTTCATTTAGTCTCTCTAAAGAGAAAGCAAGTCGGTAGACTAATATCTAATAAAAGCAAAGCTGCCAGCAATTGAAATTGCTTGGGCTGCTCTGTGTGCACCACTTGCATGGGTGTGGGTGCCAGTGTGTGTGCATGTGCGTGTGTGTATGTGTGTGCATGTGCACACGTGTGCATGTGTGTTGGGATAGGGTGGTAAGAAAATGGGAAATAATAAGAATGTTCAGTCCATAGCCTTTCATTATAAAAAGGTGAGCTGTAATAAATACTATTGCCACATTTGGCCAAAACTACTTCAGCTAAAGGTGATATGTTCATAACATCCTGTGATTACTTTGTTCTTCATCTTTTATATTCTTCCTAGATGGGCTCAGAACGTGCAAGAATTAAGCACACATCTTATTTTCCAGTGATAATGCTACCAGCAAATTCTGTTGTTTGTATCAGCATCGGCCATGTTTATATAACTAAACTAGTGCTTTGTTTTGTCAATTCAGCAAGAAATTAGACCAAATGGTGGCTTAATGATGCATTGATTTGGCTATCAATTTTTCAGTTTTCTGCAAAATATGTAATACGTTATTAAATTGAATTTTGCTGATGCCATGGTTGTTCTTATCTCAATTGTCTTAAAATTCATTTAATTTTTTTCCTTTGGCCTTCATTATTCAAATTTTAACTTCAGTTCTCAAGATCTTATTTGATGGAAGAGATGGAGTCCATTACTCAGGACTCCATTGTGCACATCATGCCAGAGTTGTGAAATCGATCTTTTAAAGGAAATTTACTGTGATTTTTTTCTATTTAAGAGCTTCTACTCCAGTTGAGTATATAAGAAAATTATACCAGGAGAATACAGTAAACTCTACGAGACAAGCTATAAACATGTAGCATTGTGATTAGGGCTGGTTCTCCTTCTAGAAACATGGGAGGATTGCAACCTCATACCATCCTGAGAGTTAGGGAGAGCCATGTGACTCATTTGGCCAATAAACTATGAGCAGAATGACATGTCACTTTGAGTAGAAGCTTTAAGAATCAGAGAGATTCATACATTTTCCATGTGCTGTAGCCCTGATACCCTACGCCTGGGTCCCAAGTGACCATGACAGGCAGAGCTCCCTGTTGAGCCATGGAGATTTGGAGAACCGCTGTTAATACAGCATCATCTAGCCCATCTTGACTAATCCAATACGAACATGTATAATAAAGAATTCTATCAATGCTGAGGGAAGATGATTAGTTAAGATTCTAGGTTGCAAGTCTCAAAACCTCTTCTAAGGATTGTAGACAGGAAATTAAATAACTCCTTATCCCTAGAGTTCCCAGTCTTCTACCATCCCATCCTAATATGACAGAAGTAATTCCTGAGTAGCTTCTGAAACCAGAGCTTCTCTCAGAAACCTTAGCCTGCCAGATTGCTTCTTGGAGAGCCCTCACTCACTTTTCTCCTTCTGCTATTGCTGCTGATTCATTCCAGCTTTTAAAAATTCATCTTTATCCAGGAACCTCACTTCTAGAAAAGTCATACAGGTGCTTCCAGGAGGCTACATCACCACCCACATTTCTCTAGCCACATTCATTAGACCATTGCAGCAGAGAAGAGAAGCCTCAATAATTATTATGACATGGCATGTTAGGATACCAAGTAAATTGCATTTGTAAGATGTGATTTTCTGTTGGTGTTCACTTCTACTCTACTGACATTTAGTAAGTATTATTGATTGACTAATTAACTAATGTGGTCATTAGTCTTCATAAAGAAAGACTCTCTATAGAAATGGAGGGATGCCCTTTTTCTGGCATTTAATACGTAAGAAATTGCCTCAGATAGAAACCAGAGTTGCCTAATTACTATCAGCACAGGAGAAAAGGATTAATGTGCCTTCCTAGTAACAGGTTTTTAGAAAGTCAAATATAAACAAGCTGGTCTATTTGTGTGTATGTATGTGGTGGTGGGGAGGGAAGAAGAAAGGGAGAGGGAAAGAAAGAGAAATAAGAACCAAATTTATTATACTGTACTCAGGGGGAAAATTTCTCCCAAGACCCTAACAGAAGAGCAAAGTGCCACTGCCAACAGCCTCAGTAATGTTAGGGTTGCTTTTATTTATTTTTCCTTTTTTCTTTTCTTTTTTTTTTTTTTTTTTTTTTTTTTTCTGAGTCTCACACTGTCACCTGGGCTGGAGTGCATTGGCGCAAACTTGACTCACTGCAACCTCCGCCTCCCAGGTTCAAGTAATTCTCCTGTCTCAGCCTTCCAAGTAGCTGGGATTACAGGTGTCTGCCACCATGTCTAGCTAATTTTTTTGTATGTTTAGTAGAGACGAGTTTTCACTATGTTGGCCAAGCTGGTCTCAAACTCCTGACCTGGTGATCCGCCCACCTTAGCCTCCCAAAGTGCTGGGATTACAGGCATGAGCCACCCCGCCTGACCAGGATTGCTTTTATAGCCATTTTTCTGGTGCCCACTGTAGGAACAATGTCATTTAACCCTTGAGATTATTCTGTGCTAAATCTGGATGATGACTAATCTTCAACACAGATATTCTCAGCTGAGAAGAACAACTAGCAAATTCATAAATTAGGTGCTTGCTTTCTTTTCGTCAAATATAAACGTTTGTTAAAAGATATTATTTTGCTTTAAATTTTTTCTCTTGGAAATAAATAGATGTTTGAATTCCCACAGTGCTGCTGGAGCCTCACACCATGTCATCCTGCCAGGCACCCAGATCCAGTTCTAGAGTTTCACATGATCGTGAGTGTTGGTTAATAAGTCAATGTGAACTGGGAGGGGATATTTTGCAGGAGTGCCACAGCGTTCTCCCTTTAATCACACACACTCCCTGCTTTTATTGGAAAGTGTAGAGTGTTGTCAGAGTGCCCCAGAATGGAGCTAGTTGAAAGACTGCCATCATGGGTTGTCTTAGTGAACTAATAAGGTTTTAATTTCTGGCTCTCAACCTTGTAGATGCAAAAGTTGGTTTATCAACATGTGAGAAAGGATGAATCTTTCTGGAGGTGATGTCATCACCCTCACTAAGCACACAGAGAATAATGTATGGAATCTGAGTGCCATGTTATCAAATTATACTGAGACTCTTGCAGTCACACGGGCTGATATGTAAGCATTGTCATGCCTAGTACAGACTCTCCCTGCAGATGAAATTATATGGGATGCTAAATTACAATCAGAACAATGTTTGGTGAGCCAAAACTACAACGAGGGAAGCCAATTGGATGAATTTATAAAAATTTGCCTCAGGCAAAATAGCTTAATGCTGTCTCCCTTATCATAAGAATAATCTTGCCTAAAGGGACAGTAATATTAAAGACACTAGGAATGACTTCTGTACTTTGGACAGTAGACCTGCATGGCCCATTAGGCCTCAGTGAAGTCTTATGCAAGACCAGAAGCCAATTTACCATTTTAAGGTGATTCTCCATGTTTCTGCTCTAACTGTGCTTCACAATACTCAAAACACTGAATCCGGATGTTCCCTGGAGGTCAGGGAGCTGTCCGTGGTCCTGAGCAGCTCTCAGCAACCCGAAGATCCTACTGACTCCTCATCAGACTTCTTTCTCACTGGAATTTTACACCTGGGCTGTTAACACCAGGCCAGGTCAAATTCAAGTGAGAGAAAAAAGCTCATTATGAAGGGTAAAATCCAAAACATTATGCATAAAGATATGTATGCACAATTTTTATACATAAAGATTTCATAAAGCTAAAAGATCAGGAAATGAAAAGAGCTATAGAAAGAAAAATGGTGGTAAATGAGACATTAATTTACCCTTCTAATCTCATATCACAGCAAAAAGGTAATAAAAAAATCTATATGAGGTCCAAAAAATACACAAAAATTACGTAGCAAAGCCTATAGCCTGAAAAAGTAAACATTGAAATTTGTATGTCCATAAAATGTTTACAAAATTGAGTACATATTACACACCCCACCCCAAAAAAATCTAAGCAAAGTAGAGAACGTAGAAATGCTACAGATTATATTCTCTGATTATGATACAACAAAACTAGAAATTACAGCATGGAAATTTAAAAGCTTTCTCTTAAATAATTCTATGTCAAAAAGAAATCCAGGCCAGGTACAGTGGCTCACGCCTGTAACTCCAGTACTTTGGGAGGCCAAAGCGGGCAGGTCACATGAGGTCAAGAGTTCAAGACCAGCCTCGCCAACATGGTGACACCCTGTCTCTACTAAAAATACAAAAATTAGCTGGGCCTGGTGGCGCATGCCTGTAATCCCAGCTACTCAGGAGGCTGAGGCAGGAGAATTCCTTGAACCCAGAAGATGGAGGTTGCAGTGAGGAGAGATTGCACCGCTGCACTCCAGCCTGGGTGACATGGCAAGACTCTGTCAAAAAAAGAAGAAGAAGAGGAAGAGGAAGAGGAAGAAGAGGAAGAAGAAGAAGTTCAAATAAAATTTCCAGAATATGTGGAAAACAGTGACAATAAAAATATTACACATGTGCAATCCCAGCATTTTGAGATGTCAGGGTGGGAGGATCGCTTGAGGGCAGGAGTTCGAGACCAGCCTGGACAACATAGGGAGACTCCATCTCCACAAAAAAAATTTTTTAAATACCCAGGTATAGTGGTACTTCCCTGTAATCCCAGGTACCTGGAAGGCTAAGGTGGGAGAATCACCTGACCTCAGGAGTTCAAGTCTTTAGCAAGCCATGATCATATCACTGCACTCCAACCTCAGCAACAGAGCAAGAGCTTGTCTCCAAAAAAAAAAAAATCACATGTGGGAAATAGCTACAGCACAATAAAAATAAATATACCAAGTATTTACAACAAAAAAAGCTAGTAAAGGTTGAACAACTATCCCTAGGAAAGTGGAAATAATGTGTTAATAAATATGAAAGCAGGCTAGGCACGGTGGCTCACATCTGTAATCCCAGCAGTTTGGGAGGCCGAGGTGGGCAGATCACCTGAGGTCGGGAGTTCCAGACCAGCCTGGCCAACATGGTAAAATCTTGTCTCTACTACAAATACAAAAACTAACCAGGCATGGTTGTGCACACCTGTAATTCCAGCTACTTGGGAGGCTGACGCAGGAGAATCTCTTGAACCCGGGAGGCGGAGGTTGCAGTGAGTCAAAATCATGCCACTGCGCTCCAAGTGGGGCAACAGACTGACACTCCATCTCAAAATAAATAAATAGGAAGGCAGAAACTAATAAATTAGAAAACAGAAACACAGAACTAATTTATAAATCAAAGCACTATGCCTTGAAAAGAGGGAGAAAACTTCTGAATTAAGGAAGGGAAGAGATGGCTGGAGAGGAGATGGGAGAAGGCAGAGATAATTTAAGGAGCAAAAGCGTGTGGAGAAGCAAAGCCACTGAAAGCGAACAGGGCTCTGAAAGAAATGCTTGATTGCTATCTTTTCAAATGACTGCAGTTCCCAGTGACCTCATTTTTCTCCTCCCTGGAAGTCTGAGGGGCAGTTCACTTATCTCCTCCTCTCCCCTACACTCCTCACCCACACTCAAAACCCGTCTATGCTCCTCTCATGCTTATATGACAGATTTCAGATGGCATTCTTATTTCCCGATTTCTTTTTGAGATAGCTTGCATTTCTCTCCTCTATATAAAACCACCGTTTATCAAACGCCTACATGGACCAAGCAGGCCATAAGGGCTTCACAGACAGTTTCACTAAACTCACGCCAAAACTTTCGGTCTTTTTTTTCTTTCTTTCTTTTTTGGAGACCGCGTTTCGCTGTCGCCCAGGCTGGAGTGGCGATCTCGGCTCACAGAAAGCTCCGCCTCCCGGGTTCACGCCATTCTCCTGCCTCAGCCTCCCACGTAGCTGGGACTACAGGCGGCCGCCACTGTGCCCGGCTAATTTTTTGTATTTTTAATAGAGACGGGGTTTCACCGTGGTCTCGATTTCCCGACCTCGTGATCCGCCCAACTCGGCCTCCCAAAGTGCTGGGATTACAGGCCTGAGCCACCGCGCCCGGCCCCACTTTCAGGCTTTATACCTACCTTATAGATAAAGAAATTGAAGCTTACAGAGTTTAAGTAATGTTTCCAAAGCCTCGTGGCTAGTAATTCAAACCTAATTTCTGCCTACTCCAAAGTCTATTTTTCCTCATGATACTATACTGCCTCTCCATGGATAAAGACAGCGATCACATATTAATAAAATTTGCACAAAGTTGGCAAACTGTTAGAAGGGAAGGCTAAGATGATTAATAAAATCAAAAGCCAGATGAGCTCAACAACCTGAAATAACTGGCTGGCAACCAACTTGAATAAATCCCTGCTGGTGAAGTTCAAAGTACTATTTTGGGTTTTAAAAACAGTTTGGCTGGGCACAGTGGCTCATGCCTGTAATCCCAGCACTTTGGGAGGCCGAGGCTGGCAGATCACGAGGTCAGGAGTTCAAGACCAGCCTGGCCAACATGATGAAATCCAGTCTCTACTAAAAATAAAAAATTAGCCAGGTGTGGTGACATGCACATATAATACCAGCTACTCGGGAGGCTGAGGCAGGAGAATCGCTTGAACCTGGGAGGCGGAGGTTGTAGTGAGCTGAGATTGTACCACTGCACTCCAGCCTTGGCGACAGAGTGAGACTCCATCTAAAAATACAAATAAAATAAAAACTAAAAGTTTGATATATTCAGAATCAGGAGGTCTGTTGAGTGCAGTTCATTTGAAAACTTCCTCAGCGTTTTAGTGGTCTGCATGGTCCCTCTATCTGTCAGGGTCCGAGCAGGAAATTGTTGTACTCTCAAAGGGTTAAGTAGAAAGAGTTTGATGAAGGGTCTCTTTCCAGGGTTAAGGGAACTACTAGGGTTTGGGTATTTGACCATTCCAAACTCATGTTGAAATGTTATCCCACTGTTGGAGGCAGGGCCTAATGGGAGGTGTTGTGGGCATGAGTGAGGACCTCTCATGAATGTCTTGGTGCCATCCTTGGTGATGAGTGAGTTCTCTCTCTCTCTCTCTCTCCTCTTTTTTTGAGTGAGTTTCGCTCTTGTTGCCCAGACTGGAGTGCAATGGTGCAATCTTGGCTCACTGCAACCTCCACCTCCGGGGTTCAACCCATTCTCCTGTCTCAGCCTCCTGAATAGCTGGGATTACAGGTGCCCACCACTATGCCCAGCTAATTTTTGTATTTTTAGTAGAGATAGGGTTTCACCATGTTGGTCAGGCTGGTCTCAAACTCCTGACCTCAGGTGATTCGCCTGCCTTGGCCTTCCAAAGTGCTGGGACCACAGGCGTGAGCCACCGTGCTCACCTAGTTCTAGCTCTCTGAATTTCCACAAGAGCTGGTTGTTAACAAGAGCCTGGCACAAACCCCTTCCTCTCTCGCAACATGATCTCTGCACATGCCAGCTTCTCTTCCCCTTCTGCCATGCGTGGAAACAGCCTAAAGCCCTCACCAGAGGCTGATGGTGGCACCATGCTTCTTGCACACCTTCAGAACTGTGAACCAAATAAACCTCTCTTCTTTAAAATTACCCAGCGTCTGGTATTCCTTTATAACAACACACACACACACACACACACACACACACATACACACACAAAAGCAGACTAAAATGGGAACTAATTAGAAATAGTGAAGACCCCAGGGACTGGTATCAAGGCTCCCCAACAGAAACTGAGGCCATGGATAGAAGGACACATTCATTGTTATTTTTTTCTAATGGTTAAGTAATTATTTGCTCTTACTTTCAAAATTTCTGCCAAGGCCTCCCATGGACCAAACTCAACTGGAATCTAGAAAGCATTCGGTAGAAGTCAGCTTCCTAGGGAACCTTGCAGGAAGGATGAAGGTAGAGAATCTGGTGGGGAAGCAAACAAATGCCCATCGCACGCACTTTCCTCCAACAGAGCGACTCAGATGCTATGAAACAATGCTAATTCAGTCTCAGGGTCTGATTGCAGTAACGTACAATCCAGGTTTTAATCACCAGAAATCACAGTCCTATTGTCTTCTGCACAGACCCAAACACACTTGGAGGTCATGTTCAATATGAATACCTCACAGAGAAGGACATTTACACACAAGAAGTACATCCAGAGAAAGCCAGCTGGCATGTCGACCATTCAAAAACTCAGGGTATTTGGGATAAAAAAGACTCAGGAAGACAAGTATGAAGCATAATCTGTGGCGCTCCACACAGCAGACATTAGACACATAGAAGAGAGTTGTTGGAAAACGGAATTTATCTGCATATAAATAATACTGAGCTAAATCTCAGTATTTCAGATCTCTAGAACTATCCATCAGTGAAATGGATTGTCAACAGAAAGAGCAATACCATGGCACTTAAGAATACAATCATGGACGAGGCTGCCACCTGCTGTTGGGGGCCACTGCAGAAGAAATTCCAGAACACTGGGCTGGAGAGCGTCTCACTTTCCTTACCGCTCTAAGTTTCTGACTCAGTGACCCGGTGTCAGTACCATATACACCAAGACCCACTTACATAGATGACTGTTCTTCACATGAGGCCCATGGAGACGGGTAAAATTCCGAATTTGCTCAGATACTTTCTCTGTTACTGACATCTAGGAATTACACAATTTATCTCTTCATACTTAATCTTTGAAGTTTGCTACTTCTCAGAGAGACTTATGAGTAGTGCCCAAATATCCTGAAGCTCAGAATGCTTCTAACTCCTCTCAAAACAGAATATTCGTCAAAACAGAGCAGTTCTGCACTTAACTTTAGGCCTTGTCTAACACCTCCTTTCTTGACAGTAATTGTGGCCAGAATAGCTCTTTCCAGGGACAGAGAAAGGACCTTTTGAAAGGATAAGGTCTCTAGATAGAAAAGCAAACACCTCATTCCAGAAGGTCTTCAAGAAAAAAATGCTGTGGTGATAACAAAGATAACTGAGTATAATCTATTCTATTAAAAAAAGTTTATGAAACAGTATATGTGTGTGTATAGTCCATAAAAAGAGCTGAATATATATACACACACACACACACACATACACACACACACACACACTCAAATAACAGTTATCTCTAACTAGAGGAATTCTAGTTGCCTTATATTTTCTTCTTTTTCCTTACTTTATTTTCTACGATAAACATGAATTTTTAACAAGAAAAGTATTTTCTGGTGTGCTTTTTAATTTTTTTGGTTGTTTGTTTAACTGAGAGTGAGGCTACATAACTACATGGCTTGGAACATTTTTAGAAAACTTGGCTGCTCTGGAAAATTGACATATCCTGATTTCTTCCATAGCTTGGATCTTGACCTACAGGGAAATATAAAAATGTTGACTTGAACCTGAGGGGTGCCATTTTCACTGCTGAAGCAGTTTCATGGATCATGAATTGGAGAAATGACTTCAGCAACATGGGTGTTAAAAACAGAAAGCACAAGTGACCTACAACAGATGATGGAGAACAAAGAGCAAGCCGGGAAAGCAGTGGCCTTTAACACACACGCGATTAATTACCTTTTGAAAGGAAGCAACACTCCACTCTGCTTCCCAAATTCCCATATGCAACTATAAACTTCCAATGGCTCATTTTAGAAAACCCAAGGGTACCAAGTGATGTGCCAAGGGCAGGGTGGAGGGAGTGGTCAGTCCCCATGGAGGCAAGAAGGCACTGTCTGCAGAAAATTGAAAAACAGTCATGACACTGAGTAAAACTGTGTCTGCTTTTGAAAAATCACTATGCATCAGCAATGCTACCCGCCCTTGGTACATGGCCAACGGCATCATAAAAGCCCCAGTGGAGAATTTGCAGATGGAACAAGGGAGTTTCTTCTCCAATCTTGAAGAAAGTAAGCTTTTATGATTTTTGGTATATACTTCTATTCCCCCTCTTACTTTGGTATATTTTCCTCCCTCTCTTAACTTCTCTTCTTCTGTTTTTGTTTGTTTGTTGGGTGGCAGGAAGAATATACATTCCTTTAACTAGAAATAGAGTCAATGGGGTCACTTGTGTTCCAAAAACCTGAAAAAATAGAGTCAATGGGGTCACTTGTGTTCCAAAAACCAATTTGAGACTGGACAACTTCTGTTGATTTGTTCCTTTCATTAGGACAACATTCCATTTTAACTGGATTTTAGGATCATATTGCTTTCTTTTTTATTTAAAGAGTTTGCCCCCCAAATACAGGCATGGTGGCTCATGCCTGTAATCCCAGCACTTTGGGAGGTTGAGGTGGGCGGATCACAAGGCCAAGAGACCAAGACCATCTGGCCAACGTGATGAAACACCATCTCTACTAAAAATACAAAACTTAGCTGGGTGTGGTGGCCCTCACCTATAGTCCCAGCTATTCAGAAAGCTGAAGCAGGAGAACTGCTTGAACCCGGGAGGTGGAGGTTGCAGTGAGCCGAGATCGCGCCATTGCACTCCAGCCTGGCGACAGAGCAAGACTTGGTTTCAAAAAAAATAGTGTCCCTCAAATTTCCTCTCTTCTTTGAAAACCTAGTATTTTTCTTCTTTTTTTCACTCCTATATTTATATGCAACTTTTCTATAAATATTGGGGTTTGATCACCCAAGGACAAATGCTTCTGAGATAAATTTTCCTTATTATATGCTGTATATTATTTTTCCAGGTATCTTATAATGTTTTTATGCCATTGTGCTATTAGAATTGTATCACCTTGATATCGCAAGGCTAAGTAATTTCTTTGTTGCATCTCTGATTATATAAAGTTAATATGCCTACAGATTCCACAGGGCCTGAAATGCTTTCAAAATTGCAGACTCTCCCTTTTCATTCATATGATATTTTTAGTTTTGAAATTCTTTTCAGGTAAAGTTGAAAACCAAGTATAGAGGACACATCCAGAGGAACAATCCTATTCTTACAATCCTATCGTTTTAGTTCAACTGGATATATCTCATTTTAACGACAATGAAACTGAGACAGAAAGAGTACTTTTGGTTTGTAGACTCATATCAACCCCAGAATTCACACACCACACAAATAGCAGCAGGAAAGGCCAAGGCATTGAAAATGCTAGAACATGGTTCCAGAAGGACCCAGTGTTAACTCATTTTTTAAGAGTAAACTTTATTATCATTATTATTATTATTATTATTGAGACAGAGTCTTGCTCTGTTGCCCAGACTGGAGTGCAGTGGCATGATCTTGGCTCACTGCAACCTTCACCTCCCAGGTTCAAGAGATTCTCCTGCCTTAGCCTCCCGAGTAGCTGGAATTACAGGCGCCTGCCACCACACCCAGCTAATTTTTGTATTTTTAGTAGAGACCAGGTTTTGCCATGTTGACCAGGCTGGTCTTGAACTGCTGACCTCAGGTGATCCGCCCACTTTGGCCTCTCAAAGTGCTGGGATTACAGGCATGAGCCACCATGCTCCGGCAAGAGTAAATTTTTATAGCACTTTTTTCTTCTGGTATTCTTTAAAGATAATGGGCTAGAATCTCTGTAGTACCGAATGTATTAGCAGGTAGTAATGGAAGGTCCTGAAGGGAAGTACAGTCACACTGGAGACATCTAGTGCTCTGAACATGCCTCTTTCAGGTTAACTTATTTATAAAAAATAGCTGTACCATGGGAGCCATATTTTTTCAACAAAGTTATTTAGTACAGTTGTGTTGTGTGAATTTTTATCAGAGTAGCGAATCACTTAAATGGACACAACTTTCAATTAATCACAGAAACAAAGAGTGGTTCAAAGATAATCCCCCTCTGACGTCATTATGGTTCTTTACACAGCCATATAGAAGTACCTACAAATAACAAGAATTATTGTTATCATATATGCAGAGAGTAAGACGGTGGGGGTTACCAGAAGCTGGAGGGTGAGGGGTTTAGAGAGATGTTGGTCAAAGGATAACAAATTTCAGTTAGACAGGAGGAATAAGTTCAAGAGATCCCTTGTACATCATGGTGACTATAGTTAATAATGATATGTTGTATGCTTGAAAATTGCCAAGACAGTAGAATTTTAAGCATTCACATTTTTTATACTGTCACAATTTATTCTTACAATAATTCTGGGAGGTAAGTGTTATTAAGCGATTTAATGGTTGAGAAGAATGAAGCATTTTTACCCATGGAAACGCACTTCAATAATAATGGTTAATATTTGCTTTACACTAAACAGTCTAGTATGAAGAATATTTTATACAATTTGACAAAGCTACTCACCACAAAACATAACCTAGTGACCTACAAAAACAGAATGATGTGTTCATAATATGGGTTTACTGAGAGAACATCTTTAGCCCTAGAGAGAAGTTCTCTTATTCACACTTATCAAACACTCCTTATATAGGACTAGTTTACTACCAATAGACTTCACATAGGTATTTAAAAGTGAATTTCCCAAAAGTTACATAGCAGATTGACAACCAATATTGGAACACAATACATGCCTCCGTACCTCTTATCCACTCTGTAAGCACTCAAAGGAGTCCTGTTTATTCAAAAATTGTGAAACTTTTTTTTGTTGCTTTTTTGTTTTTGAGATGAATTCTCGGTCTTGTCCCTCAGGCTGGAGTGCAATGGCGCAATCTCAGCTCACTGCAACCTCTACCTCCTGGTTCAAGCAATTCTCGTGCCTCAGCCTCCCAAGTAGCTGGGATTACAGGCCCTTGCAACCACACCCAGCTAATGTTTGTACTTTTAGTAGAAACGGGGTTTCACCATGTTGGCCAGGCTGGTCTCGAACTTCTGATCTCAGGTGATCCGCCTGCCCCGGCCTCCCAAAGTGCTGGGATTATAGGCATGAGCCACCATGCCCGGCCTAAAACTACTTTTAAAAAACTTTGGGGCCGGGCGCGGTGGCTCAAGCCTGTAATCCCAGCACTTTGGGAGGCCGAGACGGGTGGATCACGAGGTCAGGAGATCGAGACCATCCTGGCTAACACGGTGAAACCCCGTCTCTACTAAAATACAAAAAACTAGCCGGGTGAGGTGGCGGGCGCCTGTAGTCCCAGCTACTCCGGAGGCTGAGGCAGGAGAATGGCGTGAACCTGGGAGACGGAGCTTGCAGTGAGCTGAGATCTGGCCACTGCACTCCAGCCTGGGCGACAGAGCGAGACTCCATCTCAAAAAAATAAAAAAACAAAAACAAAACAAACAAACAAAGAAAAAACTTTGGACATAGTGCCTTAAACTAGTGATTTATATAAATATCTCTTCTAGTTTCATAAATGTTACTAGGAAGTAAAGTTCCAGGACACACCAAGAAATCCTCATATGAGTTTCTTAAATCTACGGTGGCAGAGGCTACTAGTTGCTTCCCAGTATCTATTCTCCCATGTTTCTTACTAACACGAACCTGATTTTAGCTGGGCACATTGACACCTGGAATAAAAGACTTATTTTCTAAGATCTCTTGCAGTCAGGTGAGGGCCTATGAATAAGTTCCGACTAAAGACATGTAAGCAGAAGTGTTGAGAGAGATTTCCACGAAGTCTCCTTTACCAATTTGGCTTATCTAGGAAAAGCAGTCTTTTGCCCTTTGACCTTCCTCATTTTCCTTGAAAACTGCAAGGAAGTCTGTGATGGCTGGAACCCGAACAGCTATTATGAACCCTGAGGTGACCACAGGGAGTAAAGCCACATACTAGATAAGATAGAAGGAACCTGATTCCCTGATGACTATGAAAGTGTCCTCCTAACCCTGGACTACCTATGTCAAGACTTATTTTATGAGACCCAGAGATAATAGTCTGTTCTGGGAGGCAGAGGTAGAGATTCTGTTATATACAGCCAGCTAACAAATACAACCATCACCCAAATACAGCTCCCCACCCCACTCACCACAGGAAAACTGAACTGATAGGCTATCCCTATAAAAGTCACCGCCCTAAAAAATGGCAAACAGAAAATTAAAGAAGCAGATCTGTAATCCCAGCACTTTGGGAGATCACTTGGGTCAGGAGTTCGAGACTAGCCTGGCCAACATGGTGAAACCTGATTCTACTAAAAATGCAAAAATTAGCCAGACGTGGTGGTGCACGCCTGTAATCCCAGTTACTCAGGAGGCTGAGGCAGGAGAATTGCTTGAACCCAGTAGGTGGAGGTTGCAGTAAGCCAACATGGCACCACTACACTACACCCTGGGTGTGAGCAGGAGAAAATTATCAAACTGGAATAGGAAGTCTCCCTGTGTCAATGGTTGATTTAGTGGTCTCAGATCAGTTTACTGACACAGAACAACTAAAAACCGTGGACAAAAATTTAAAAAAAAACAAAAAACTAATTGTTTGAAGGTTTCAGAAACGTATGAAGATAGTGAGAATTTGGAGGGGCTAACATCCAGAAGAGGAAGGAATCCAGAAAGTCACATTAAGTGTCTGGGGCCACTTTAAATCTCATTATAACTGATGATTCCAAAAGTAAAAGCAGCAGCCAAGAAGCAAAGGAACAGAGCAGAAGTATTGGCAATTTCACAGAGCCAAAAACATGAGAATTAGAGTTCAGGGGCCCCTGATGAGGAGAGTCCTGATAAACACCTCAAGATTTTTACTGGAACCCCAAAGAGCTATACCTGGAATAAAGTTCAACTTCAAACAGTCTCTATTCCTGATTCTGATCCTACCTTAGCCTAGTTGATTGACTGATGAATAAGTAGTCAATCAAAAGAGAGAGAGAGAAATTAAGCAGAAGAAATAGATCCCTGGAGCTTCATATATTAGAATTATAAGACTGGCCAAGGAATTAAAGTACAAGATGGTAAATTTTGGCGGAAAACTAAAGAATCAAATGGATTTTCTATAACTGAAAATTTCAATGACTAAAATTAAGATATTACCAGATAGACTTAACAGAAAATTGCATAAAGTTGGCAAGAAAACAAGTAAATTTGGATACAGGACAGAAGTAGAATAAAAGCACTGAGAAGCAAAGAATGCAAAATTTAGAAAAGAGCTTAAGAGACATATCAGACATGATAAAAAGGTTTAACAAAGTATAATCGAACTTTCCTAGCTCTATTCATGGAAAGGGCCCAGGAGCAGCGACACCTCAACAGCAATGAGCACACATGCTACCTAGAACTTGGATTCTAAAAACCATCCTCCTCTAAAGGGAAACAGAGCTCATTGAAGAAATGGTAATTTCAAAGCAAGAGCAGAGACAGTGTAAGATGAGCCCAGAATATCTTTTTGTACAAGAAAGTAAGAAAATTCTCAAAGAATGATGGAGACATGACCCCAAAAAAGCAGAGAAGCCAACTTGAAAATATTCCAACAAGCCAAATATGGGACAATTTCAACATCAGAATAGATAACAATAACAGAATTGTAACCCATTGAATAAAGTAGGAATTCATGACACCATATTAATATAAACAATTAAATATATTGAAATGTTTTAAGGGGAATGAGATATTTATGTAGTCTTAAGGTATCTTCTCCCAAATTATATACTACTTACGAAGGGAAAAAGTACAGCTTGACAGGTGAGAATCTTGGCAGAACCACTTTAATCAAGAGGTTTAGTTGAGCATTATCAGTAACAGAGTAAATCAAAATCATGAGCCACTTGATAGATACAATGAGAAAATAAAGCATCACTTCTGTGACACCCCTACAAAAAATGAATCTAATAATGAGGAAACATTAGGAAAAAATCAAACTGAGAGACATTCTATAAATAAATTGTTCTGTAATCTTCAAAAATTTCAAGGTTATAAAAGTCGAGAAAAATAGACAATCTTTTCCAAACTAAAGGGAACTAAAGAGGCATGAAATATAAATGCTTAATTCTGGATTTCATCTTTTTGATATAAAGAATATTATTGAGACTACTGATGAAATTTGAGTGGAGTCTGAAGATTAATTGGTAGTAGTAAGCTCAAGTTAATTTCCTCACTTTGATCATTGTACTCTGGTTTTGTAGAATTTCTAGTCAACAGGTAATATGAATTAAACTAAACAAGAGTGATAGGGCATTATATCAGCCACTTATCAATAAACATTTCAGAGAAAAAAAGTTACTTGTATTGTTATTGCAATTTTCTGTAAGTTTGAGATTGCCCCCTCCAAAACAGTAAGAATTTTCCAAAGCAAATAAAAGATATCAAGCCACAGATTCAACGTGCTATAAACTCCATGCATGATGAGTGCATTAAAAAAATTCCTACCTAGGTACATCGCAATAAAACCTGACCTCAGAGTTTTTAGCTCTCATGACAAATTCCTCCCATCCTGCCACTAACAGATTTCTCCAAACATCTCTGCACCTCAGAGTGCAAATACAATGAAATATTTCACTCTACCAAGGCCTTCCTCCTTTGTTGCTTCAAATTTTTTTATGAAAGGAACTTCCATTTTATTCAAAGTACCTCCAAACCCGCAATCCTAAAGTCCGGCAATTCAATCCCCAAAATCCACTGTTAGATGCCCAAAGGCTGGGGTGTTTAGTCTTCAACATTTTTGCCTTTATGGCTCCCAGTCAAGATAGAGCTGCACCAAGTCCAATTCCATTCCTCAACACAGAAGATTTTTTCCACTTTAAGATCAGAACTATACAACCTTCTTGCTTTGTGTCAGCATGCTGTTGCACCCATGGGCAAATTCTTAGGTAAGACAAAAACACAGCCCCAAGGGCAGGTAGTAATTTTTTCAGGAAAAGGTAAAGCAATCATTTATCTCAGTCTGTCCAGGACAGTCCCAGTTTACACATGTATATTCTCCCAATCTGTAGGCTGTCTTTTCATTTTGGTGATTATTTCATTTAATTTTTTATTATTTATTTATTTTGTAGGGACAGATCTCATTATGTTGCCCAGGGTGATCCTTGATCTCCTAGCCTCAAGTTATCCTCCAATCTTGGCCTCCCAAAGTGCTGGGATTACAGATGTGAACTACCACACCCAGCCAATGCGCAGAAAGTTTTCAGTTTGATGTAGTCTGATGTAGTCTCACCTATTCATCCTTGTTGTTGCCGCCTGAGCTTTTGGTGTGATATCCAAAAATATCATTGCCAAGATCAATATCAAGAAACTTTCTCCCTATGTTTCTTATAGATATTTTATGGTTTCAGATTTTTCATCCATTTTGAGTTTATTTTTGTGTATGATGTAAGATGAGGGTCCAGTCTCTCCAGTGGTGGATATCCAATTTTAACAGCACCATTTATTGAAGAGATTATTCTTTCTCCATTGTGTTTTCTTGATGTCCTTGTCAAAAACTAGTTGGCTTTTATATGCTTGGGTTTATTTCTGGGCTCTCTAATCTGTTTCATTGTTTTACATCTCTATTTTCATGCCAGTGCCACAGTGTTTTGATTACTATAGCTTTCTTAATATAATTTGAAATCAGAATGTGTAATGCCTATAACTTTGTTTTTCACCCTAAAGATTTTTTTTTTTTTTTTTTTTTTTTTTGGCCATTTCAGGTCTTTTGTGGTTTCATATGAATTTTAGAATAATTTTTCCTATTTCTGTGAAAAATGCCATTGACATTTTGACAGGGCTTGTGTTGAATCTATATTGCTTTGGATAGTATGGAACTTTAACACTATTAATTCTCCCAATCCATGAACATGAAATATCTTTCCATTCACTTGTATCTTCTTCAATTTCTTTCATCAATGTTTTATAGTTTTCATTGTGCAGATCTTTCACTTCGCTGGTTAAATTTATTCCTAGAATTTCATTCTTCTTGATATTAGAGTAAATCAAATTGTTTTCTTGATTTCTGTAAATTATTTCTTATAATACTCACACTTCTCAGGCCTCTGGGCCCAAGCCTGCACATATACATCCAGATGGCCTGAAGTAACTGAAGAATCACGAAAGAAGTGAAAATGGCCGGTTCCTGCCTTAACTGATGACACTACCTTGTGAAATTCCTTCTCCTGGCTCAGAAGCTCCCCTGCTGAGCATCTTGTGACCACCCCCGCCACCCGACTGCCCCACCTGCCAGAGAACCCCCTTTGACTGTGATCTTCCACTACCCACCCAAATCCTATACAACAGCCCCACCCCTATCTCCCTTCACTGACTTCTTTTTCAGACTCAGCCCGCCTGCACCCACATGAAATAAACAGCATTGTTGCTCACACAAAGCCTGTTGGTGGACTCTCTTCACACGGATGCACATGACAATACTAACACTATTATTATTTTGATTTGTCAGATGGAAAATTGAGGCTTGAAGAGGTTAGAAATAACTTTTCCAAGGTCACAGAGCTAATCATCACAATTAAAACTCAGCTCTAGTATGTGAACAAAGATTTTTTTAATACCAAACCAAAATCATTTGTTTCTACTCCACTATACTGTCATGGTGAGTTTTAGGTGCTAATGGGAAAAGGTGCTCTATGATGGTGTCCAATAGACAATTAAAATTCAAATCTGGAAATGAAATCTGGACTGAAGATTTTTTTTTAAATAGCCCTCATCACATTTAGTCAGTTGTAGAAATCCTTAGCATGGCTGAAATTTTTCATATAAAGAAAAGACTAGAACTTGGCCAGGTGTGGTGGCTCACACCTGTAATCCCATCACTTTGGGAGGCTGAGGTGGGTGGATCACCTGAGGTCTGGAGTTCGAGACCAGCTGACCAACATGGTGAAACGCCATCTCTACTAAAAAGACAAAAAATTATCCAGGCATGGTTGCACATGCCTGTAATCCCAGCTACTTGGGAGGCTGAGGTAGGAGAATCGCTTGAACCCAGGAGGTAGAGATTGCAGCAAGCCGAGATCATGCCATTGTACTGCAGTTTGGGCAAAAAGAGCAAAACTCTGAAGAAGGAAAGAGAGAAAGAGGGAGAGAGAAAGAAGGAGAGAATGAGAGAGAGAGAGAAGAAGAAAGAGAGAGAGAAGGAGAGAAAAGAAAGAGACAAAGAAAAGAAATGAAAAGGAGAAAAGAAAAGAAAATAACAAACAAACAAACTAGAAATTGAGCAGGAAACTGGGAGGACATATTGCTTAATGGGAGGGCCAAAGAAAGTAAGTTAGGGAAAGAGGCCAAGGTATGCCAGAGACCCAGGACAAAACACAGTGCAGAGTGATGTCACAGAGCCAAATGGGAGTGTAATCTATGGCAAGCCCTCCCAAGCATGTGTGGATGAAATGTAATTAAATTCAGAATCTCTCAACCCCAAAATTTTCCACAAAGGAAGTAGAGAAACAAAACAGTTCATTATTGAATAAGCATTAAACCAGAATGTGATGTGCACTATAGGCAATCCACAAAGACAGAAAGAAATCAAGAAATCTCACTTTTTTTTTTTTTTTTTTTTTTTTTTTTGAGACTGAGTCTCACTCTGTTGCCCAGGCTGGAGTGCAGTGGTGCGATCTTGGCTCACTGCAAGCTCGGCCTCCCAGGTTCACGCCATTCTCCTGCCGCAGCCTCCCGAGTAGCTGAGACTACAGGCGCCCGCCACCACGTCTGGCTAATTTTTTGTATTTTTAGTAGAGACGGGGTTTCACCGTGTTAGCCAGGATGGTCTCGATCTCCTGACCTCATGATCTGCCCACCTCAGCCTCCCAAAGTGCTGGGATTACAGGCGTGAGCCACCACGCCCGGCCAATCTCACCCTTTTATACAGCCAAGCAGAAACAACCTGTTACATACATGTTCTCAAAATAAACAATAACTAGTCCTCAAGTAAAAGAATTGACAGCACCATTTGTCACACATAGTTTATCCTGGCAATTGGGGTGACTATGTTAGTTAATTTGCTTTATACAAAGGAAAATAAATGTTTCATATCTCTGTCACAGGAGGTAGTTTTGAAAGTTGGAACCAGGCACCCACTATCACCCAAGCTAGGCGTCTACACTTCCACAGAACCTGGGAGACAGGGATGCTATTTCCTTTCTTCCTTGATGTTTAAATTCCAAAGAGATGGTTTCCATGTCTTTGAGAAAGACCTTACTCCTGGACCATAAAGCTGACAAAAACGGCTAGCTAGTTTTCCAAAGGGTTTATATGCATTTCAAAGACAGGAGGGAGAATTTATAATAACCAGTTTTCTGAAGTAAATGCTCTAAGAAAAGGAAGGAGAGAGAAGTGCAAGGAGAGAAGTTCCTTTTCTTATTTTCAACAGGAAAAAAATGAGCCACTTATTTTTCATTTGTATTTGCATTTACATATGAATAGACACCTCCATGCATTCAATCAAGACTGAAACTGAAGTTTTTTTGTTTTGTTTTGTTTTTAAGATTAAGCAATGCAATGGGTTGAGGAGTGAGAATATGAGAGGTATCAAGGACGGAGGGCCACAGTACTTTGCAATAAGTTTAATCAGGAAGAAAAATAGAGAGATGAGATTTATGCTAGAGTATAATATTTGTAGCACAGATCCAACCAGGTTTATTTGCTAAGGGCATGGAGGCAGTGGAAAGGACAAGTTTCAAAGACCAGGAAGAGAGAGGCTACCAATGATGGTGAAAAGTTGTGGAGGAAGTAAGAAGAGAGGTAGTCAAGAGCTGGGTGGAGGGGTTCATCCTGGCCAGGAGAAGCCCTTCCTCCAAGCACAGGCGATGGGAAATAAAGGATGAAAGGAAGGATGGGGATGTACAGGTTTGAAGGAAATGGTAGAGGAAGTAGAGAAAGTTTATATTTAATGGTTTCTACAGTCTCTAGGGAACTGGAGACAAAGAGATCCATTAAGTGGAGAATCATAGTTCTTCAACAAACCTAGGGGAAGGCAGTGTGGTACCTTTGGTTTATGAGCCAAAGAGATGTGAATGAGTCCAGACTGATACAATGGCATTGTGAGACTGAAATTAGATGATTATAATATGCTCTCTTAGTTGTCTTAGACCACTATAACAAAATACATAGGGTGACTTAGACAGTCTTCAAACTTACTTCACAGTTCTGGGGGCTAGAAATCCAAGATTAGGGTGCTAGTATGATCTGGTTCTGGTGAGGACCCTCTTTCTGCTTTGCAGACAGATGCCTTCCTGCTGTGTCATGGCATGGCAGAGAATGAGAGCCTCTCATGTCTCTTCTTATAAGGGTACTAATCCCATTCATGAGGGCAGAGCCCTCATGACCTAATGACCTCCCAAAGGCCCTGCCTCCAAATACCATCACATTGGAGATTATGGCATCAACAAATGAATTTTGGGGGTTCACATTCAGTCCATAGCATATGCCCAACACCTAGCAAGCAGCAGTCAGCCAGTAAATAGTAACTGTTAATATAACCCAAAGTCAGACAAGCACATGCTAGAGCCAAGACTAGACTCAGCACTCACTGTCCTTTCCTCTGTGCCAGGCTACCTTTTGCCATCGGGGTGACGCAGGCAACTTGTTTACTCTCTGAGTCTCAGTCTCCTGCAAAATTAGAGGATTAACTTTATTGGTCTAAGTTCCTTAATCCCTTTGTGTCTTTGGCATTGGAGTAGGAATCCATCGGTCAACTGGCATCCAGAACCACTGCAAGAGGGCATGTTGGGGCTCATCAGTCCACAGAATGGAACAAGGAACCAGAAATGAGGAAACCTTGACACAGAAGCAAACTTCGTCAGCAGTTCAGTCCAACAAACTTTGTTGATAACCTACTGTATTCTAGGTACTGTGCTGGGAAATTGCTGTACATCATCTCATTTAATCCTCTTACCCACCTAGATTAGGTTTCATAGTACCCATTTAACAGATGAGGAAACTGAGTCTCCAAAATCATGCAACTTTCCCAAAGTCATGCAGCTAGAACAAGCGGGACCAGGATTCAAACTCAGATATATTTGACTGTAGAATTCAAGATATGTTCACCACTTCAGGCCCAGGAAAGGTTCTTATCTTGTGTCTCTCTGCAGAAAAATCAATGGGTCAAAGTCAAATTAGGGGCTATAAGTGACTCCAGAGGGTGGAAAAACACACACACACACACATATATATATATGGTAGTGCTCTTAATGTATTAAATTGTAAGAAAAAAATCGAGAAAGACTTTGAAATTTAGTAGGCATCCTAACTGTCTCATCCATCTGGGTTATTCCTGCCTTTCATTGTGATTGACCAGACTATTGTACGACCCTGTGGAAACAGAAGTTACCTGTAGAAACATATTAGTAATGAAATAATTTCTGCCATACATAGATAAATTCTGTCCCAAGGAAGTTCAATCGGCTTCTCTCCCTCAAGTGGAAGAAGACAGGTTTTTTTTTTAATGTGCTTTAATGTAAATACATTCAGCATGTTTAATAATAGGCTATAATTGCGTCTGCTGTTTGGATTCTCCTTTGAACAATTTGTAACAATTTTCTAGTTCCCTCATTAATTAACGAGCAGATGAGCCAGAAGTCTGCCATGAGGGGATGCGGAAGTGCTGTGGGTCACCCAACAAAATACCGGATGCCAGGTAAGTTTGAATTTCAGATAAACCACAAATAATAATCTTTCATGTGTGTCCATTTTATATTTGTATGAGAGTCAGATTGCATCCTTTTTTTTTTTTTTTCCAGATGGAGTCTACGCTCTGTAGCCCAGGCTGGAATGCAGTGGTACAGTCTCGACTCACTGCAACCTCCGCCTCCCAGGTTCAAGCAATTCTCTGCGTCAGCCTTCCGAGTAGCTGGGGTCACAGGCGCCCACCACCATGCCTGGCTAATTTTTGTACTTTTAGTAGAGACGGGGTTTCACCATGTTGGCCAGGCTGGTCTCGAACTCCTGACCTCAGGTGATTCACCCACCTCGGCCTCCCAAAGTGCTGGGATTACAGGTATAAGCCACCGCGCCCGGTCTGTATCCTCTTTTAAAATCAATGTGTTCTCATCTTTGGTTGTTCCCAGTTTCAAATAGTCCCATAAGAAGGGATATCTAGCCTTTCCGGGTCATCATCTGTTCCTGTCACAGAAAGTACCCTGCCTGCCCTTAACCTAAGGCATCGCATTGTATGCCTGTATCAAAATAACTCATGTAACCCCATAAATACACAAACCTGCTATGTATCCATAAAAGTTATTTTAAATTAAATTTTAAAAGCACATAAAAAAAAAAAAAAGACTAAGCCATGGCATGATGCTCATGTTACTGGAAAGAAGGAGAAGATGGAATAGAGGAGGTAAGTCTGACTCTTTTCCACCCGTGGAGTGCAAAAAGGAACCTGGAGGTAGAGAAAGAACAAGGTCAGACATAAGCAGTCTCCTTTCCTTACTTCCCTAAGATTTGAACCTCACCTGGTGATGGGGCTGAGGAAATGGTGAGGTAGCTAGAAAAGCATCCAAGAAAACCAGTCTGTTTTCCTGCTTGTGGGTGGAGAGATACTAGCCTCTTCTGGAAACTTCATGTTCAGCCTCACAAATGCACAAGAGCAGGATTCTGGCGGGGAGCTGACTAGGGAGCTGACTAGGGAGCTTCCCGGGGTCTCCTCCAGGTTTCCACATGGTTAGCAGATGAGCCGGAAGTCTGCCATGAGGGGATGCGGAAGTGCTGTGGGTCACCCGACAAAATACCGGATGCCAGGTAAGTTTGAATTTCCGATAAACCACAAATAATAACAAGTATTACTGTTATTATTTTAGAGACAAGGTTTTGCTCTATCGACCCAGGCTGGAGTGCAGTGGTGCAATCACACCTCACTATAATCTCTAACTTCTGGGCTGAAGTGATCATCTCACCTTGGCCTTCCAGAGGCAAACAGTTTTTCAATATTCATTTAGCTGCATGCTTATGCTAAAAATTATTTGGCGTTTATCTAAAATTCAAATTTAACTGGGTGTCCTGTATTTTATTTGCTAAATCTGGCAACTCCCAGAGGCTCCACAGCCTCCTCCCTCCTGGCTCCACCATCACGGGTGTCCCGGAAACACACCCAGACACCATCCGGGAGAGGGACTGAGAGCAGAAATCTGAAAGTCCATGTTATCCTAACAGGATCATCCAAAAAGGAAGAGAGTTTGTGCAGTAATTAGCAAGTTTAAAGTTATTGTTCCCACCCCCTCCTGCAGGTAGAGATTCCTGTAAAAGATTAATTGGATTAGGTGTATAGAAATCAAGAAGCTGTTTTCCTTTGCACATCTAAACAGTATGGGTGTTAAAGTTTTGACCCTTGCTACGCTGGCTAGAAGAGATGTTTGGGGTAGATGTATGGACAGGTCCTAAAACACAGGGCCAGGAGAGTGCCCGTCACCTCCTGAGAGAAGTACTAGAGGTTGCAGCTACATCCAGAGGCTGGGAGCAAATGTCACATGCCCATCCCTACTTGTACCTGTTAGGGTAACTGGAAAGCATGTGGCTCCCCAACTTCCTATGATAAATGGTGAGAATATGGGCTTTGTTTTATATTCATTGCTTTTGCTTATGGCACATCCAGAAAACCACAGGGAACTTCTACAAATGACTAATGGAGCAATTAAATAATATCCAGCAACTAAAATTTCCCTTAAACAAAAGCACCTGAGCTTCTCTCTCCTGGAAAGAATTACACTTTCTGCTTCACAACACTTTTATGAAGATTAATAAATTGATGTTTTCAAAGGTGGTTGAGAATTCTGGATGGCAGTGTCTACACTGACTGTTTTAGAAATTTATGATAATTTGCATTACTACAGTACTTACGTTTAGACTCAAAAAAACCAGAGTCATGTCCTACGTGGTTAGCACACCTTGCCACATGTGGCTATTGAGCACTTAAAATGTAGCTAGTCTGAGGAACTGAATTTTCAGTTTTATTTAATTTTAATTAATTAAAAGTTCAATGATAGCCTCATGGAGCCAGTGGCTACATATTATACAATGCAGTATTAGAACAATAACAAAATAGGAGCATTTAATATTTTAAGGGTCCAGCCCATGGTAAGTTTCTAGAAATAATCTTTGCAATGACACATGATTATTATACATATTTTAAACATCTAGACAGAGTTTCCCCAACTGATTTTGCAAATAGCACTTTTCCCTCAGGAAATGTTAAGTTTAATAAAATATTTGATTAAACCAAATTAAGCAGGACTTGTCAGATCCTTTAATATTAATATGCATTATGCATATTATGCATATTTAAGCATAAGACATCATATGCAGGCTTTTTCAATGTTTCTTCCAAACTTATTTATTCCCAGAACCTCTTTTAGCCACAGAGTGCCTGTTAACATCTCCTGAAACTTGTGTTTGGGATGTCTTCTTAAAGACAGTTTGGGAAATGCTGGTGTGGAGAAAAGTGATGCAATAAAATTAAAATCTTGAACCTAACAGTACTACTTTTGAAATAAGCCTATGTCAGCATTAGGATTTGATGCTATTCATTATTTTGTGGTTGATAACCTTTTTCTATCACTTTTTTTTTTTTTTTTTTTTTTGAGACAGAGTCTGGCTCTGTCACCCAGGCTGGAGCACAGTGGCGCCATCTCAGTTCACTGCAAGCTCCGCCTCCAGGGTTCAAGCGATTCTCCTGCCTCACTCTCCCGAGTAGCTAGGATTACAGGTGTGTGCCACCATGCCTGGCTAATTTTTTGTATTTCTAGTACAGATGGGGTTTCACCATGTTAGCCAGGATGGTCTCAATCTCCTGACCTCGTCATCTGCCTGCCTCGGCCTCCCAAAGTGCTGGGATTCCAGGTGTGAGCCACCATGGCTGGCCTTTCTATCACTATTCTTACCCCATTCATTGAACCTAAACTAGCCCACATATATTCTGTTGTGGCAATCACTAAGAAAAGTTTCCACAACAGTGTCTAAAACTGTTGTTTTTAACTTATTCTTAAGCACTGGAGCACATTTTAAAAATGTATTATTACAGAAAATTTGACAATTTCTATACATAATAGATTATGACAGTTATCTTATACGTGTATTTTAGACCTATATATTTACGATGACTTGTAATCACGGTAATTAATGAAAATAACAATAACAAAAATTTCGAGTTGGGGGCTATGGACATTAAAAGCCATCTTACATCTTTCTCAGCGTATAATTGATTTTGGTGTTTTGTTTTAGTTGTAAAAGTATTAAAAGGTTACCACTTATATGTAGAAGTAATTGAATG
The DNA here is from genome assembly GCF_002776525.5 of Piliocolobus tephrosceles. Lineage (NCBI taxonomy): Eukaryota > Metazoa > Chordata > Mammalia > Primates > Cercopithecidae > Piliocolobus > Piliocolobus tephrosceles. The sequence continues at coordinate 5,537,085 of NC_045434.1, read as the reverse complement.
TGATAACAGGGCTTTTGTGTATTTTGTTTTGTTTTCTTAGTAGCTGTTTTACAATTACAGGATACTCTTAGGTTACACATACTTAGCAGAAAAAAAATTTACCTAAAAACTAATTTAAGCTTTCCACTTCTAGCCAAGATACAGTAATATCGACCAGATTTATCCTTAGTAAACAATAACAAACAGGCAAAGTATATGAAACAACATCTTTCAGATATTTGACATTAACCAGTACAGGAGAATGATACCTGAGAGGGGCTCCTGCAGGTTGAGTCCTACAATCGTCCCAACTTACTGCCCGGAGAGCGTTCTCAGGGTACAACCCAGAGAAGGAAATATCAGTGGAGCCCAGCAGCCTCCCAGACATCAAAAGACAGAACTGGGAGTCCAGCATGCCAAGACAGTGACAATTCACAGGGCAGAACGCCAAGAAGAGAGAACTGAACAGAGAAAGAATTGAGGACATCTGCAGAGGATTCCCCCTCGATTGTTTAGCACAGTACTGATACTAATGAGCACATTGGTGTGAGAAAACTACCCAAGGAGCTCACATGGGGCTGGAACTTGTGTTTCCCCAGCCAGAATAGAAAAATCTCATAATTCATGGAACATTGGGTGTATCAGTAGGAAAGTTTTGCCTCAATAGAGGGATAAAATTAGCCCTAAAGACTGCTCTGATGCCACCTAGTGAAAGCAAGCCTCACAAGAATCAATGTTTCTAACTAACTGTATCCAAGAACAAAGTCCAAAAATTTCATAGAAACACAAAAATATTCAGTACTTCAAAAGGTAAAAATTCAAAATGTTTAGCATCCAATCAAAAATTACCAGACATGCAAAGTAGCAGGAAAGTACAACTTTTGAGGAGAAAAATTAATCAATAGAAATAGACCCCAAAATGGCAAAGATGATAGAATTGGTAGGCAAAGCGTGTCAGAACAGTCATTAAAACTATTTCCCTATGTTCAAAAAGGTAGAAGAAAGATGGAGCATGCTAAGTAGTCATGAAAGCTATAAAGATATGTCTTAAGAAGACCCAGATTGAAAGTACAAAATCTGAGATGAAAAATACACTAGAGGGATTAATGACAGATTAGATATTGCAGAGGAAAGATTAGTCAACCTAAAGACATAGCAGTAGAAACTATGTAAAATGAAACACAGCGGGGAAATGACTTAAAAAAATGAACACAGCATCAGGACAACTTTAAGGGGCCTGATATGTGTGGAATTAGAATCTTTAAGAGGTAAGTAGGAGTAATGAAATAAACATTGGAAGAAATCACCAAAATCTTTCCAAATTTGATGCAAACCATCAACTCACAAACCTAAGAAAGTGAAAAACAAAAAACAAAAACCCCCAAAACCAAACACCAGAAATGTAAAGAAAACTACACTAGTACACATCATAATCAAATTGCTTAAAACAGTGTTACAGAGAAGAATCTTGGGAGTCCAAGGCGGGCAAATCACGAGGTCAAGAGACGGAAACCATCCTGGCCAACATGGTGAAACCCCGTCTCTACTAAAAATACAAAAATTAGCTGGGTGTAGTGGTGCGTACCTGTAGTCCCAGATTTTTGGGAGGCTGAGGCAGGAGAATTGCTTGAACCTGGAAGGTGGAGGTTGCAGTGAGCCGAGATTGTGCCACTGCACTCCAGCCTGGCCACAGAGGGAGACTTCGCCTCAAAGAAAAATAAAAAAAGAGACAAATCTTACCAGCAGCCTGTGAACCAGGAAGTGAAAGTCCAGCCCAAACTCAAGACAGTGGAGTCAGCATTGCTCCACCTAGCAAGCCCCTTCCTCTTCTCCAGAGACTCCAGAATTTGCTTCACCTCCTCAAAACGTTTCTTCTTACTTGGTTGGGAGGCATTTGACCATAGCAACTGTATCACTCAAGGTCAACTAGAAGCAGAAGCATTAAGAGATTTTTTAGAAGATAGAAATAGAGATATAGATACCGGTGTTAGAGATATAGAAATGATAGAGATAGATGAGAGAAACAGAGATGAGAGATAGAAATATAGAGATGAGATGAAAATAGAGATAGAGATGGTAGAGGCAGAGATCAGAGATAGAAATAGACATATACAGGGTTTTGTTAGAGGTGTGTAAGTTGTCAGAATCAAAATGGAGTCGCTTATGTTAAGATAACCTTGACAAATAGAGTCAGGGAAGGACAAGAAGAGAGGATTCTCATGCTTACATGCCTGCGAACAGAAACGACTACCAAAAACAATAAAAACTACAACTTTGCACAAAGGCTGTCACAATCTTACATAAAAAATATCCTGCAAGGACATCTGCCTAGTGACTGCCTGTACACTCTCAGACTGGCATCACCCTTGCTATTGTTCTTCATAGCCCAGGATAATTATTTCAAAACAATTATGTAATCCTCCTTATTTTTTCCTGTAAAAATCTTTGTCTTCCTTTAACCTCCCTGAATACCAACACAGTTTACTGTTGCATGCATATTTCCATTGCAGTGCTTTATTCCCAAATAAGTATCTTTTAGAGAGCTTCTCTCTGCTCTTTAGGTTGACAGAGGTATTTAACCTTAAGCAATTGTGGGAGCTGGTGAAGTCATCTCTGAAAAGCTGTTTTTGTGTCTGAGGGAAGTTGACGTCTATAGGGTAGGCAGTTGAGAAGTGTGTTGGGCTGTTCTTGCATTGCTATAAAGAAATACCTAGGACTGGGTAATTTATAAAGAAAAGAGGTTTAAATGGTTCATGCTTCTGCAGGCTGCACAGGAAATACAGCTCAGGCATCGGCTTCTGGGGAGGCCTCTGGAAGCCTACAGTCATGGCAGACGAAACGGGAGCTTACATGGTGCATGGTGAAACTAGGAGCAAGAGGAAGGGGGGAAATGCCACACGCTTTTAACCAGATTTTGCAAGAACTCACTACGGTGAGAATAGCACCAAGAGGATGGTTCTAAACCATTCATGAGAATTCTACCCCCATGATTCAGTCACCTCCCAGCAGGCCCCACCTCCAATACTGGGGATGACAATGCAACATCAGATTTGGGTGGGGCAAATATACAAACTATTAATATATCAGAAAGGAAATATGCATATTAAAAGAGAAAGAGCAGGCCAGGCACAGTGGCTCACACCTAATCCCAGCACTTTGGGAGGCTGAGGCAGGTGGATAGGGAGGTCAGGCATTCAAGACCAGCCTGGCCAAGATGGTGAAACCCCGTCTCTACTAAAAATACAAAAGAATTAGCCAGGCATGGTGGCAGGCACCTGTAATCCCAGCTACTTGGGATTACAGGAGAATCGCTTGAACCCAGGAGGCAGAGGTTGTAGTGAGCTGAGATAGCACTACTGCACTCCAGCCTGGGTGACAGAGCGAGACTCCATCTCAAAAAAAATAAATAAAAAGAGAAAGAGCAATGTAAAACCACAATTATGAGCTGAGCTGGAGCCCACAAAGATGGACTGAAGCCCTTTTCAGTTCTTGTTGCATCTGACCTTGATGGTGACCCTGATGTCCTGCGGTAACCAACACCATCCCAGAGCTAAACACATACTCAGGAGTGGGAGAAGCTGAGGCAGGCTTGGGAGGGTGGAGCAGTTTAAGGCCTGACCCCTGCCTCATGTGAACACAAGGTGAGCCAGGAGATGAGTGATGAGGTGTGTGAGCTACACAATGGCTTCAACTTCCCTTGCTCCCCACAAATCTCCTGGAAGAATCGGTTTTGTGGCCCATCCCAACTGAAAACCAATAGGAAAGGTAATTTTGGGAAATGTAATTCAACCAAGCTAAACCAACACATTAAAAAACCATCACAGCAACTGAAATAGCATTTGTGGGATAGCAGAGAATTTCCATTATCCATGTTCTTTCTTCTCCTAATTAGCATTGACAATCAAAAATGTGTCTGTGGGTGGTCTATCCAGGTTTATCACATAATGAATTGTTTTACAATCACCTTTCCCTGTATTTGGAAATCCTGCCAGAACACCGTGATGAATTCTCCACGTACACATAGCTCAAGCTGCTTTTTAATGGAGAGGGAATAAAAATACTTACAGGAGAATACAGACCCACTAAATAATGCTAAAGAAAGATTCCATCTGTAGAGAACTTCCCCTCAATATCCAAGGTCACAAGGAAAGAGGTGAGGGTATCTGCTCTAAGAAAGAACAAGGTTGACCAACTGCAGAATGAGCCAGAATAGAACGGGATAGTTAATGAATTTGAATTTTAGTTGCCTTAAAAGGATGATGATCCAAGCATGAGCTCTTGAGGTTAATGTAATCTGATGCAGGAAAGACCTCAGTGGTAACAAATTTTTTTCCTAGGGATGGCCCAGAGGTCATTTTCCACTGTGAGACAGGAAAGACCTGGAAACAGCTTAATTAGGACCCAAAGTGTTTTAGTGGTGCTCAAAACTGGTGAAAGCAGCGGCCAGAATCCTTCATAGACACAGGGGCAAAGGGACTCCATTTGTGAGAGCCAGACCAACTTCAATTGATCTCCAGCGGATGCACGTGTAGAGCCATCCCTGGTGGTCTGAAGGGAGAAAAGCAGCATCTGTCAATGGAACACCTGATGAAGACAGGCCCGCAGCGGAGAACAGCTGGCAGCAGAAGGGGCTGGGGGACTTCCCGTTAGGAGCCGGGTTTCTGGAAGCCAAGTAGGAAACACAAACGCACCACCACCACCACCATCACCTTCGTTGAAGGGGTAGGCAGCCCTGTAACAATAAGGGCTGCAAGTTCTAAGTGCTCAGAAGATTGTTTAGAAGCCATAAAGATGGAACAAAGGCTGGGTGCAGTGCAATCCCAGCACTGTAGAGACTGAGGCAGGTGGATCACTTGAGCCCAGGAGTTTGAGACAAACCTGAGCAACATAAGAAGATCCCCTCTATAAATATATATATATTTATATATGTAAATATATGTATATTTGCATACATATAAATATATAAATATGTATATTTGTATACATCTATATTTATGTATATTTGTATACATGTTTATATGTGTATATATAAATACACATATAAATATGTATATTATATTTTTATAAATATATATTTATTTATATATTATATATTCATATATAATATATAATTTACATATATGCATAATTGCATGTCTATATATGTAAATTATACATGTATAATTTGCATGTATGAAAATATATATTTATATATTTATATATTTATTTAACTATAAATATATACACATATATTTAATATATAAAATATATTAATATATATAGATACATGTTAAATATATAAACATACATATTAAATATATAAACATATTTATATATTAATATATTAAATATATATTAATATAAATATAAAAATATATAAATGTAATATATATATTTATATATAAATTAGGCATGGTGGTGCATGCCCGTAGCCCCTACAGGCTGAGGTGGTGCACATCTGTAATATTTATGTATAAATTAGGCATGGTGGTACATGCCCGTAGC
>NC_045434.1:5522663-5531612 GCF_002776525.5 Piliocolobus tephrosceles | reverse complement strand
CTGTAATATTTATGTATAAATTAGGCATGGTGGTGCATGCCCGTAGCCCCTACAGGCTGAGGTGGTGCACATCTGTAGCACCTGAGCCTCCTGAGTAGCTGAGGGACTACAGGGAGTCCCATATCGCCCCAATTGTTCGTCCCTCCTTAAATCTATAGTTTCTACTGTGTAAATTTGCAGTTCCTTCCACTCAAGATGTAAACTGCCCTCACTCATAACATCTGGCTTGGCCATGTAACTCCCTCCTACTTCAGCCTCCCGAGTAGCTGAGGGACTCCCTGCTGAGGTAGGAGGATCGCTTGAGCCCCGGAGGTTGAGGCTGCAATGAGCTGTGGTCACACCACTGCACCACAACCTGGGTGACAGAGAGAGACCGTATCTCAAAAAAAAATAGGTGGACCAAGACATATATTGGGTCATTCAAGGGCCATTGAGTTCACAAGAGATGCAAGGAACATTGAGGATTTTGTGCTACTGGATTAAAGGAGAGTTCTACCTTCTCTACCTTAAATTCTGAATATACATGCACTTTCTTTTTTCTTTTTTTTTTTTTGTTTTGAGACGGAGTCTCGCTCTGTCACCCAGGCTGGAGTGCAGTGGCCGGATCTCGGCTCACTGCAAGCCTCGCCTCCCGGGTTTACGCCATTCTCCTGCCTCAGCCTCCAGAGTAGCTGGGACTACAGGCGCCCCCCCACCTCGCCCGGCTAGTTTTTTGTGTTTTTTAGTAGAGACGGGGTTTCACTGTGTTAGCCAGGATGGTCTTGATCTCCTGACCTCGTGATCCGCCCGCCTTGGCCTCCCAAAGTGCTGGGATTACAGGCTTGAGCCACCGTGCCCGGCCTATACATGCATTTTCAATTTCTTATTTCCAGGGGATTCAGGAACTCAGATTTCTCCCCCACTTCCTGATCCCTGTAATAATAACAGACATACCCTTTCCATCCTTGCAACAGTCCTCTGAAGTGATCAAGGAGGTGGGATTTTTGGAACACTCAAGCTGATAAAAGCAGCCTGGGGATGGAGGGTGCTGAGGATCACTGTGTGATGGAATAGGCCTGGGTCATCACACCGCATCAATCAAGAATCACAGGCAGCCCGCGTCCTAAGTACCATTATGGACTAGAGACCTGCACTTAAGCTATGCGATGAGCTTTCTGCCTGTTCAAATAATTGCCTTTGCCCAGAGAGGACTAATGGTTTCTCAGGATGAAGAAACTGTAGTAAGATGTGAGATGCCTATTTATCGCTAATTGAAGATTAATGAGCTTTTAGTGCCATTTACCAAGTGTTAAATCGCAAACAGGTAATTTCTAGGCATAACCTCATCAGGTCTCGGATTTCACTTCAATTCTCCAGGGGAGGTGTGTGGTTGTGGGCAGCCACAGCTTTTCACTGCTCACACAAATCCCACAGAGTTGCAAACTGTGAGGACTGAGTATTCTTTTGTTTACTTTCTGTGTGTAAAACTACAATTGGCCTTCAATATTCTTACATTTGGCTTATGCAAGAATGTCAAATGTTATGAATTATCAAAAGCAGTCTTCATCAGCACACAGAGCTGGTAATTAGTATTATATGAAGCCTCCTAATGAATCTATGATGCTGGTAATTCACTGTCACCTTGAAACTGTCCTGCATCCCCATTTTCCCAATTCTGCCCTCTAGCAAGTATAAAAGGTTGCTTTTGATCATGAATTTACTAGCAGTGGTAGATTGGACTATTGCCCCCGATTTTTCATCCCTCCTTAAATCTATCACTTCCTACCACGTAAATTTGCAGTTCTGCTCAAGATGTAAACTGCCCCAACTCATAACATCATGCTTAGCCGTGTCACTCCTCTGCCTAAGTGAATGGAGGCAAAAGTGATGGTTTAGCTGGTTCTGTGCATAGACTTTTAGAGGCTACCATGTATTTTCCTTTTCCCTCTTGGGCTTCTGCCATTTCCAGAAGAACACCCCCTAGCTGGCCTGCTAGTTCAAGAGCAATGCAAGATACGAGGAGCAGAGATGGACCCAACGTGTGGCTGACAGCTAACCTCAGCTGCACCAAGTACAGATCAGCCCATGCCAGCTGGCTCACAGCTGTTTTAAGTAAGACAGCTGTTTTAAGCCACTGAATTTTGGGATGGGTCGCAAAGCAGAGCTAACTGATTATTGATTGAACCTCTGTGATATTCTAGCCATGGGTTAGGACCAGGGCATACAGAGACAGGCAAAACGTAAGTCTTTGCCTCCAGGAAGGGCCAGTCTCACCGGGACATTGTGTCACTTCCCAATGACGTACTTCTGACTGGGAGGAGGGTGCGGAGGGCCAGGCTTCCAGACTCGTTTCCAGCATCACTTTATTTCACGAGTTCAGCGTCAGTAACGTAAATGATGACTGTCGTGGTGCCAATAGAGAAATCTAGTGAAGAGGTTATGGGAATTCTTACTAAATTTGAGCTTTTGTCCAAACTGCAGCGGCTGCTTTTTCAAATATATATATTTTTTCATTTGCCAAAACAAAGTCATTGAAAGATCCCTATAAACCTGTGGTTCTCAAAAAGCTGCAAAAGAATCCCAGTGGGCAGTGAGTGACTTTATTTGGAAATTCAGAATCCTCAGGGATTCTGATTCGGTCTGTCTGGGATTCGACACTAGAATCAGTATTTTTTTCATGCTTCACTCTTCTCCCTTTACCCAGCAAAATTGTGATGCTGTAAGTCTGCAGGCCACTGTTTGAGAAATCCTGCTCAAAATGGCAAGCTTCCTGGGGATGGTTACCATGGAAACGAACACGAATCTCCGGGGACCTCATCCTGGATTTGCTGGCAGAGCTCTTTGGCTTGTCCCGACATTTCTGCAACCTTGTTTCCTGATTCCCGCCTCTTGACTTGATCAGCCTGGACTCTAGATATTTCTCTGAACTTAGTAGGTGCCTGCTGTGGTTTGACTATCTGTCATCCCAAACCTCGTGTTGAAATTTGATCTGAGTGCTGGAGGTGGGGCCTTATGGGAGGTGTTTGGGTCATGAGGGCAGATCGGTCATGAAGAGATTAATGCCCAGGGTGGGGCATGGAGTGGAGTGAGCTCTCACTCCATTAGTTCCCAGGAGAACTAGTTATGAAAAAAAGAGCCCAAACCAGGCATGGTGGCTCATGCCTGTAATCCCAGCACTTTGGGAGGCCGAGGCAGGTGGATCACGAGGTCAGGTGATCAAGACCATCTTGGCTAACACAGTGAAACGCCATCTCTACTAAAAATACAAAAATTAGCCAGGCGTGATGGTGCGCATCTGTAGTCCCAGCTACTTGGAAGGCTGAGGCAGGAGAATTGCTTGAACCTGGGAGGTGGAGGTTGCAGCCAGCCAAGATCGTGCCACTGCACTCCAGCCTGGGTGATAGTGAATTAAATTAAAAAAAAAAAAAAGAGCCTGGCACCTTCCTGCTCTCTCTTGCTTCTTGTCTTGCCATGTGATCTCTGCACACACCTGCCCCCCTTTGTCTTCCACTATAAGTGGAAGCAGCCTGAGGCTTTCACTGGAAGCCCAGTCTTCCAGCCACCAGAATTGTGAGCCAGATAAACCACTTTTTAAAATAAATTACCCAGCCTCAAGTATTCCTTTATAGCCACACAAAAGGACTAAGACAATGCCCAACCAATGTTTTTTAATTGAATTAATGAGCTTGTCACCACCTGGAACCAGATGCATGCCTGTCTGTCCTTGAGCACTGACTGCTGTAGATCTGAGCACTGGCCTGATGCTGTGAGCTGGCTGCCCTGATCTGTCTCAAAGTTCTGGACCATCCTCATTTCTTCCTCCTCCACCCCTGCATCCACCCCGCTTGTCTTTCTCTGGTTCCCTAATACTCAGGGCTGACTTTCTGAGCTTCATGTTCATCGGGATCTACAGCCAGTGGGACATCAGCTGCCAGACCAGCATCTCTGCTATTATTGAGACTGGTCTGAACTCTCGCTTCAACGTATCTTAACACGTCGTAAGGGGGAAGAAAGGTGGAAGGTTTCCATCTATAAATAAGAACTGGCCACCTGTGACTACACTGAGGCAAAACAGAATCAAATGCCATCCCAGAAATGTCACAGTCAGGGTGCAGCAGCCATGTTTACAATGCAGATCTAAATCATTTAGAATTATTGAAGTCTAGTCCAGAATATGGTGCTGCTGGCTTTTTAATAGGGATCGATAAATAATTTCAGCACATAGTGAAATTAAAACTCTGCACTGCCATCTGGAACTTGGTGTTCATATGCTGATTAGAAACCAACTAGCTGATGTAATTCTATTTCTCACAATATCCCTGAGCACAAAGGAATTTTTCAAAGAAGACACACAAGAGAGAATGAGGTTCAAGTCTGGTCTGTGTGTTTAGGAGCTGCTCTCAGAGAACAGGAATTTGTTTTGTTTTGTTTTTCGAAATGGAAGTCTCTGTTTAGCGACCCCTCCTACCTTGGGAATCTGCCTTTTTTGGATGCTGCGTAACATTAATTATCACTTAAACTCATTGTAACTTGGGGACAAATAAAAGGAGGTTATGGAGTGACATCTTTTACCCAGTAAACACATGGCCAAAGGGCTGCATGTAAATTCATTTGTGGTAGGTCAAGTGACAGGTTTGTTTTTGTTTTTGAGACAGAATCTCGCTCTGTCACCCAGGTTGGAGTGCAGTGGTGCAATCTTGGCTCACTGCAACCTCCACCTCCTAGGTTTAAGTGACTCTCTTGCCTGAGCCTCCCGAGTAACTGGCATTATAGGTACCCACCACCATGCCCGCCTAATTTTTGTATTTTTAGTAGAAACAGGGTTTCATCATGTTGGCCAGGCTGATCTCAAACCCCTGACCTCAGATGATCCACCTGTCTCGGCCTCCCAAAGTGCTGGGATTACAGGCGTGAGCCGCCTCGCCTGGCCTCGTGACAGTTTTAATTCAATCACAAAGGTTGTCATTTAGAGGAATCCTATGACAGATTCTTTTGTAAAATCAAAAATTGCCTTAAAATATATAGATGATAATAAAAGTTTCATATGGTTGCACACAACACATTCCTGTACCTCTCTAAAGGCACATGTAAGTTTGTATTTGTTCTAGCATTTCTATGTAACTCTGTTATACCTCTGGCTAGTCTATTCACTCTTTTAGAATGGACCTTCCTGATCGTTGAATTCTGTCAGCACCTATCTCAGGCTGTGAACAAAGCAGGCACTTGTTTTTGTTAAATGAGTATCTGGAGGGTGCAATTTATTTTGTTTAATGTGGCAGCCAGGTGACATATGCCTCTCTTTGGTGTCAAAAGATGACACCACCTGGAAACTTAAATCAACTTTTAAAAGAGTTTAAACTTGTGTTCAAGAATGACAGATCCATTGATGGTATTATCTAAAATGACATTGCCCAGAAATTCTAGGACAGCTAGCATTGTCATAAATATATGTTTGGTTTTTTTTAAGACAGTCTCACTCTGTCACCCAGGCTGGAGTGCAATGGCGCGATCTGGGCTCACTGCAGCTTCCACCTCCCAGGTTCAAGTGATTCTCCTGCCTCAGCCCAGTAGCTGGGATTACAGGTAAACACCACCATGCCTGGCTAATTTTTGTATTTTTAGTAGAGACAGGGTTTCACCGTGTTAGACAGGCTGGTCTTGAACTCCTGACCTCAGGTGATCCACCGGCCTCAGCCTCCCAAAGTGTTGGGATTATAGGCGTGAGCCACCGCACTTGGCCTCCCTCTTATACATTAATCTCCCTCAATGCCGTTGTCAGAAAAGGAATTCAGTAGTACATAGACCAAGGGTAGGAAGGCAGGAGATGGGGAGAAGCAGCACCCTGACAGAGCTAATGGTCTGTCCTGGTGGGAATTGATCCACACGGTGAGTAACCATCCCCCAAGCCAGACTGGAAGTCAGGGCAAAGCCCCAATTGCATTAAAATCCCAGCCCCCAGGTGACAATTACAGAAACAAAAAGTTAATGATTCCAAATGAAGCTGTTTCTCCTACGCGAACTTATTACTTCAAAAAAGCATTTCAAAATCTTTTTGAGAACACAAAAACAAAAGAATTAGAATGAGTGGGTCTTTAAATGTGAAATGACCTTGTTAACATAATGCATGCCTTCGGTGTACATTTTGAACACCTATCATGGGCTTGCCCATAAATCATTCCCGATCTGTGCCCTGGTGAAGCTCACATCCTGGTCAGGAGGAGAATCCAGTGGGCATGTAAGTGCCCTGTGAGATAGTCAATCAGTAACATGTGTGCCAATGCCAGGGCGTGGCAGGGAGGAGGAAGCGTGTTTTGCAGGATGTGGAGAAACAGCAGAAAGGAAGCAGCAGCTGATGTCACTCGGTGGAGTGGACATGTGGGCGCCCATCTGTGCCCCTCAGATCCCTTTGACCATGTCTAGCACTTCATTCTTGGGGTTCACATTTCTGCTGCTAATGCTACATGTCTCTGGCTCTTTCAGAGCACCGTCCTCAGACTGTGCAGGCAAAGCAGCCCCAGCACAGACAGCTGCAAGTACCTGGGAGTTTTAGGATACCCTGCCCCCTACTGCAAGCCAATGACTGATGGAGTACAAGGAGCACGAAGGTCCAGATCCCCGCCTCAGGGGGGAACAACTCCAGGCCATCGCTTCCTCCAGAGTCCCTGCAGGATCAGGCTGCCACCATCTTTCATGGCCTTCACCTAAAATGCCACCCTTGTTTGGCTCCTTTCCTTTCCCTGTCCTGACTCCTCCACTCTCTTACCATTTTCTCCTAGGAGCATTTCCTTCTTCAATCCCTTGCACGTGCCTTCTCACCTCAGAGTACGTTGTGGGCCACTGGCCTAAGGCATATGAGGAGATTTATCAGGAGAACATGGAGAAAATAAGGGTGTTCCAGCCAGAAGGAAAAGCACTTGCAAAGGCTTGGGGGCATGAAAGAATTCGAAATGGTGGACTGTGGCCTGGGCATGCATTGAGTTGCGGGGGGCGGGTTGGATAAAATAAGAACAAGCAGAATGCTGTTGTGAAGAACCCTGTGTACCATGTTCAGAAGTTTCTACTCTAGCTCACAGGCAGTGGAAGCCAAGGCGGGTTGTAAGCAGGAGACAGAAATAAGAAGGGATGAATTTAGATCTAAGATTTAGACAGATGTCTTTGGTCTGCTATAAACTCGATGTTTGTGTACCCCTAAATCTCTGTGTTGAAGCCCTAACCCCTAATGTGATGGTATTTGGACATGGGACCATTGAGAGGCAACTAGGGTTAAATGAGGTCACGAGGGTGGGCCCCCCTGTGATGGGATTAGTGTCCTTATAAGGAGAGACCCAAGAGGGCTTGCTCGCTTTTTCTCTCTCTGCCAAGTGAGACCACTGTAAGAAGGCAGCCGTCTGCAAGCCAAGAAGAGAGCCCGCACCAGAATCCAACCATAACGGCACTCTGATCTTGAATTTCTAGCCTCCAGAACTGTGAGAAATAAATGTCTGTTGTTTAAATCACCCAGTCTATGAGAGCCTGAGTTGACCAATATAGCCTTTTGCATCTAAACATGTTTTCCACACCTACATTTTGAGATTTAAATAGTATAGTCATTATGTAAGTAAGTCTTGTATTTCCTCAAATCTAACATGCACTTTGAACCTTCAGATCTGACGGTTTCATGTGACTTATAACCCAAGTATAAAATGTGTGGGGTTTTTTTCCCCCAAAAACCTATTTAATCAATAATGACTTGTGAGATGAGTCAGACACAAACTGCAGATAAAATTTCAGCGTAAGTGGCTCAGCTTGAATAGTGTGTGGATATGATTTATCCTAGAGATTACTTTATGTTACCTTTTAAGGCACTTTTCAGCCCTCATAGTAGATGGTTAACTGAACATACATTGCGGTGACTGAAGATTCCTGCTTTTTTTTTTTTTTTTCCTTTTCTGAGATGGAGTCTTGCTCTGTTGCCTAGGCTGGAGTGCAGTGGCATGATCTCAGCTCATTGCAACCTCTGCCTCCTGAATTCAAGCAATTCTCCTGCCTCAGCCTCCTGAGTAGCTGGAATTACAGGTGTACACCACCACACCTGGCTAGTTTTTGTATTTTTAGTAGAGAAGGGTTTCACCATGTTGACCAGGCTGGTCTCGAACTCCTGACCTCAGGTGATCCACCCACCTCAGCCTCCCAAAGTGCTGGGATTATAGGCGTGAGCCACTGTGCCCAGGCAGGAAGATTCCTTTTTGTTGAAATTATTTTAAATCACAGACAGGAAAAAACTGCCTTAAACCTCATACTATTCCTTGAGAAATGTGTCCTGTTTAAAAGAAGGGTGAAATGAAGCATTGAGGACTTAAAAGGAGGTGAGGCTGTTAGTAGACTTTTCTCTAAATCACAGGCAAAGCATTCTAACAAATACAGAAAGAAAGACACTAGTATTACATGAAATATTTTTACTTAGCTGACCTTTCTAGTTGAATTTTCAGTGTGAGCAGTGGGGTTAGTTTGATTTTTGGTTTTTATTTTTTTTGAGATGGAGTCTTGCTCTGTCACCCAGGCTAGAGTGCAGTGGCACGATCTCGGCTCACTGCAAGCTCCACCTCTCCAGTTGACGCCATTCTCCTGCCTCAGCCTCCCCAGTAGCTGGGACTACAGGCACCCACCACCACGCCCAGGTAATTTTTTGATTTTTAGTAGAGACGGGGTTTCACCATATTAGCCAGGATGGTCTCAATCTCCTGACCTCATGATCTGACCTCCTCAGCCTCCCAAAGTGCTGGGATTCCAGGCGTGAGCCACCGAGCCTGGCTGAGCAGTAGAGTTTTTAATAAAATGTTCACAATATGCAAGCTATTTTTTTTTTTTTTTTTTTTTTTTTTTTTCGGAACCTTGCTCTTTGTTTGGCCGGGCGGGAGGTGGGCCGACCTCGGTCCATTCCACTTTGGGCGCCCGGTGGGAAGGGCTTTGGCTGCCCCGCCCCCCCCACGT
>NC_045434.1:5508089-5522563 GCF_002776525.5 Piliocolobus tephrosceles | reverse complement strand
ATTCTCCTGCCTCAGCCTCCCAAGTAGCTGGGATTACAGGCAGGTGCCACCACACCCAGCTAATTTTTGTATTTTTAGTAGCACCAAGGTTTCACCATGTTGGCCGGGATGGTCTATGATCTCCTGATGTCGTGATCTGCCTGCCTCGGCCTCCCAAAGTGCTGAGATTACAGGTATGAGACACTGTGCCGGGCCATGCACGCCAATTTTATACAACCCAAAATAAGGCTGAACAAGGAAGATCAGGAAGCCAACCATTGCATAGCCCAAACTTTTTCTTTAAATGAGTAAACTCTGGCCTGAGGTTTGTCACTTGATATAAACATCAGCAAGTATAGGAGGAGTCCGGGCTGCGGTCCCACCTGAGGCCAAAGGGACCATATGGTCATGATGAAAGTGAGGGAGAAGAGATCTGTCAAGACTTAATTCTCAAAAATGAATGATCACCGAAGATTCCGAGGTCATAAAAAGCAAGGAAAGACTAAGGAACTGTCAGAGGCCAGAGGGGCCTGCAGAGACATGATGTCTACATGTAACATGGCATCCTGGAACAAAAGAGGTTACAAATGGGAAAACTGGTAAAATCTAAATAAAGTCTATGGTTCAGTTAATAACAACGGACCAATGTCGGTTTCTTAATTTTGACAGCTGCATCACCATGGTAATTCAGGATGTTAACAACAGAGAAAACTGGATGAGGGAGTATATGAGAATTCTCTGTACCATCTTCACACCATTTCTATACATCATAAGCTATTCTGAAATAATAAAAAGTTGACTTTGAAAAAAACTGGTAAGTAACATGAGAGAGAAAAGAATACACGCCCTCATCCAGCTGTTGGGAAAGACAGAAACTTGTTCCATTCATTCATCTGTCTGTGCATTTATTTAATAACTTGCATGTGCTCGGTACTGTTATGGGACTGTAAAAACAGCACTGAACAGGCCGGACGCGGTGACTCACACCTGTTATCCCGGCACTTTGGGATGCCGAGGTGGGCAGATCACCTGAGGTCAGGAGTTCAAGACCAGCCTGGCCTACATAGTGAAACCCCGTCTCTGCCAAATATACAAAAAATTAGCCGGGCGTGGTGGTGGGCGCCTGTAATCCCAGCTTCTCAGAAGGTTGATGCAGGAGAACTGCTTGAACCCAGGAGGTGGAGGTTAGAGTGAGCCGAGATCGTGCTACCGCACTCCAGCCTGGGAAACAGAAAAAAACAAAAACAGAAAAACTCAGTACTGACTAAAGCACAACTTTTACTCTCTTGGAGTTCTAATTATTATTATATTCACCTTGTTGTTCTATCAAAGATTGCTAATGATCACCTAGGCACTGATAACTGTAACTCCTGTCTTAAATACTTAAATACTTAAAATACTTCACCCTGCGCAGCTCTCTCTTTAAATTTCTGCCTTAAATTAGAAACATTTCTAATGCATAATATATAGAGCATAATACATGCTAGTCAATGTGCTAAGGTTTTATTGCATTAACATTTTTTTAAAGAAAATTTGCTCTCTCATCCAGAGTGGAATGCAGTGGTGCAATCATAGCTCACTGCAGCCTTGAACTCCTGGGCTCGAGTGATCATTCCACCTCAGCCTCCCGATTAGCTGGACTACATATGTGCACCACCATGCCCAGCTAATTTTTCTTAATTTTGTTTTGAGACAGGATCTCACTATGTTGTCCAGGCTAGTCTTGAACTCTTGGCCTCCTGAATCAAACACAATGAAATATTATTCAGCCTTAAAAAGAATGAGAATTTGATACCTCATAGATGAACACTGAAGACACTATGCTAAGTGAAATAGGCCAGTCACAAAAGCACAAAGATCGGATGATTCCACTGCTGTGATGGGCCAAGAGTAGTCACATTTACAGGGAGAGAAAGTAGAATAAAGGTTACCAGGGGGCTAGGGAATTGTTTATTTTTCAGCATATCTATACTTTTTATTTTTTATTTATTTATTTATTTTTTTGAGACAGAGTCTTGCTCTGTTGCCCAGGCTGGAGTGCAGTGGTGCAATCTCGGCTCACTGCAACCTCTACCTCCTAGGTTCAAGCAATTCTCCTACCTCAGCCTCCCAAGTAGCTGGGATTACAGGGATGCACTACCATGCCTAATTTTTGTATTTTTAGTAGAGATGGGGTTTCACCATATTGGCCAGGCTGGTCTTGAACTCCTGGCCTCAAATGATCTGCCAGCCTTGGCCTCCAAAACTGCTGGGATTACAGGCATAAGCCACCACACCCGGCCCATATCCATACTTTGGAATACTGCTCAGCAATAAAAAAAAAAAAGGAACAAAGTATTACTCAAAAGCATAGATGAGCTCAGAAACATTACTGCTAAGTGAAAGAAGTCGAAATCAAAAGACTCAGACTATATAATTCCATTTGTATGAACTTCTAGAAAGGCAAAAGTATAGAGACAGAAGATCAGTGGTTGCCCTTGGCTGGGGCTTGCAAAAGATCGATTGCAAAGAATTACAATGAAACTTTATAGGGTATTTTGATTGCAGTAGAAGTTACATGACTGCACACAAATATCAGAAGTCATCTAACTGGGCTGGGCACAGTGGCCTATGCCTGTAATCCCACTACTTGGGGAGGCTGAGGTGGGTGGGTAGCTTGAGGACAGGAGTTCAAGACCAACCTGACCAATATGGCAAAACCCCATCTCTACTAAAAATACAAAACAATTAGCTGGGTGTGGTGGCACAGCATGTAATCCTAGCTACTTGGGAGGCTGAGGCACAAGAACCACTTGAACCCGGGAGGCAGAGGTTGCAGTGAGCTGTGATGGCACCGCTGCACTCCAGCCTGGGCCACAGAGAGCAAGTCTCGGTGTTAAAAAAAAATAATAATAAGGCATTGAACTATATACCTGAAATTAGTAAATTTCATTGTATGTAAATTATATCTCAATAAAACTATTTTAAAATTATAAAACTTGGCCGGGCACAGTGGCTCACACCTATAATCCCAGCACTTTGGGAGGCGAGGCAGGTGGATCACCTGAGGTCAGGAGTTTGAGACCAGCCTGGCCAACATGGTGAAACCCTTTCTCTACTAAAAAATACAAAAATTGGCTGGGTGTGGTGGCACTTGCCTGTAATCTCAGCTACTCAGGAGACTGAGGCAGATGCACCTGTAATCCCAGTTACTCGGGAGGTTGAGGCAGCAGAATGTCTTGAACCTGGGAGGCAGAGGTTGCAGTGAGCCGAGATCACACCCCTGCACTCCAACCTGGGCCACAGAGCAAGACTCTGTCTAAAAAAAAAAAAAAAAATTAAAAAAAAAATGTTAATGATAACAGAAGTTTCAGAATCAGAGATAAACTGTTTGTGTAATGTTTTTAAAAACAGTTGCCCAATTTTTTTATGGTTCAGTTTCTAAAACAAGAGTTATTCATCTGTAAGTCATTTGACCAATGGAGAGAGAATTTTTTAGCACTCTTTCCAATTACTAGCGTGTGTTTTCTTTGTCCTAAATCATGTTTAACACATCATTTATACTAAAAAAAGTAATTAAAACAATTATGGCATACTTCTAATAATGTTAAAAATGAGTAATGATACTTAACCTAAAAGGGTAAATTTATAATAGTACAATTTCAAGTTTCAGAAACCAGAGAGGGAAGGATATTTCAGGATTGGAAATATTCCTGCCATTCCTTAAATCACATTCCTCAGCAGCCATTCATTTAACAAATATTAAAGACCTGCTACACTTCAAACGCTTTCTATATGCTTCTGATCCATCAATGAGCAGAAAACACAGATATGTACAGTTAGCTTAGATGAACTATTGCACAATCTCAGCGGCTTCTAGCACAATAGTTCATTTCTGACCCATGGGACCTGATCATTGCTGGTTAACTACAGCTCTGCGACAGATTGTCATCCTTCTGGGACCCAGCCTGATGGAGTAGCCATTGTCTGCAACTCTGAATAAACACAAGGTAGTTCATTCACACTTTGGAATACTATTCAGCAATGAAAAGGAACAAGGTGTCAAACTCAAAAATGGGTGAACTGAAAAATACTACTGCTAAGTGAAATAAGTCAAATGCAGAAGGCGTTATGGCAGGATAAAGAACATGGTAAACCACATGCTGGCTCCTGTAACTTCTGCCCACAAATGACAACACTTTTGCTTCTATGTCAGCAATCAGATCCAGTCATGTGGCCATGTCCGAAGCCAGTGGGGTGGGGAAAGAGTAATCCTACTGAGAAGGTCAGAGTATGTATTTGAAGAATAGCACAGTTTATTGGTTTCCTATATATAACAACATAGAAGGAAATAAGGGTCATAGAAAAAAAGCATAGGGCATGCAGGATTGGAATGCAATGATATGGAGCAGGACATGGCGTTAAACAGTTCTCAGTTCTTCAAACCCTGAGAAGATTTGAAGGAGGTGAGGGAGTTGACTAAGCAAAATATGAGGAAAGAGCATTTGAAGAAGATGGAACATCGAGAGCAAAGGCCTTGGAATAAGATTGTGCCTGAGATGCTGGAGGAATGGTAAGGAAGCCGGAGTGGCTGGAGTCTATTAGGAGCACGTAGTAGCTACTCCTCCTACTGGAGGTAATCACAGCAATGGGGTGGGACAAACAAAGAGGACTTTGTCATCATCGTAAGAACGTTAGTTTTTACGCTGAGTGAAATGAGCTAGTACAGCGTTCTGAGCAGGGGCTTATTATCTAAGTCACCTCTTAAAAGATCATTCTGGGACAGGCGCAGTGGCTCATGCCTGTAAGTAATCCCAGCACTTCAGGAGGCCAAGGCAGGCAGATCACAAGGTCAAGAGATCGAGACCATGCTGGCCAACATGGTGAAAACCCGTCTGTACTAAAACTACAAAAATCGGCCGGGCGCGGTGGCTCAAGCCTGTAATCCCAGCACTTTGGGAGGCTGAGACGGGCAGATCATGAGGTCAGGAGATCGAGACCATCCTGGCTAACACGGTGAAACCCCGTCTCTACTAAAAATACAAAAAACTAGCCGGGCGAGGTGGCGGCGCCTGTAGTCCCAGCTACTCGGGAGGCTGAGGCGAGAGAATGGCATAAACCCCGGAGGCAGAGCCTGCAGTGAGCTGAGATCCGGCCACTGCACTCCAGCCTGGGAGACAGAGGGAGACTCCGTCTCAAAAAAAAAATTAGATGGGTGTGGTGGCGGGCGCCTGTAGTCCCAGCTACTCAGGAGACTGAGACAGGAGAATCACTTGAACCCAGGAGGGGGAGGTTGCAGTGAGATCTCGCCACTGCACTCCAGCCTAGTGACAGAGTAAGACTCTGTCTCAAAAACAAACAAAAAACATCACCTTGGGCTGTGTGCGGTGGCTCACATCTGTAATCCCAACACTTTGGGAGGCCAAGGTGGGCAGATGCCTTGAGTCCAGGAGTTTGAGACCAGCCTAGCAACATGGGGAAACCCTGCCTCTACAAAAAATATGAAATAATTAGCTGAGCATGCTGATGCCTGCCTGTGGTTCCATCTACTCCAGAGGATGAGGTGGGAGGATCGTTTGAGCCCAGGCAGGTGGGAGTTGCAGTGAGCAGAGATGGTGCCACTGCACTCCAGCCTGGGTGACAGAGGGAGACCCTGTCTAAAAAAAAAAAAAGATAACTCTGGCTATTATAATGGGGACAAAGGGAAGAAGCAGGGAGACCAATTAGGAGGCCATTAGAAGAATCCATGTAAATGTCAACGGTGATTCAGACCAGGGAGACAGCTGAGAGGGTGGTGAGAAGTGGTCAAATTCTGGATATTTTTAAAGGTCAAGTCCATGGCATTTCATGACAAATCAGATGTGGGTGTAAGAGAAAAATAGAGACAATGATGACTCTAAGGATTTTGTTTGTTCGTTTATTTGCTTCCTTGGGTAACTGAAAAAACAAAGTTGGTTTATGGACCTGAAAACATTTCTCAGAGACGACACCAAAATGTCCCGTAAGTGCATGAAAAGATGCTGAACATCACGAACCTTCAGGGAAATGCAAATCAAAACCACAATGAGATAGCACCTTATACATGTCAGGATGGCTATTATAAAAGACAAGCCATAACAAGGGTTGGTGAGGATGTGGAGAAAAGCGAACACTTGTAAGCTGTTAGATGAAACATTAACTAGTATCCCATTATGG
Source organism: Piliocolobus tephrosceles (assembly GCF_002776525.5). Lineage (NCBI taxonomy): Eukaryota > Metazoa > Chordata > Mammalia > Primates > Cercopithecidae > Piliocolobus > Piliocolobus tephrosceles. Next base: position 5,516,410 of record NC_045434.1, on the reverse strand, counting down.
AAAACAATATGGAGCTTCCTCCAAAAATTACAAATAGAACTATCATAAGATCCACCAATCCCACTCTTGATATATATCCACAGGAAACAACATCAATATCTCAAAGAAATATCTGCACTCCTGTGTCCATGGCAGCACTATTCACAATAGCCAAGGTGTAGAATCAACTTGTCTGTCAACAGATTAATACAGAGAATGGAGTATATATACACAACAGAATAATATTCAGCCTTAAAAGAAGAAAATCCTATCATTTGACACAACATAGATGAGCCTGGAGCACAGTATGCTCAGTGAAATAAAGAGTCAGAGAAAGACAAATACTGGGTGACCTCACTCATTTGGAATCTAAAAAAGTCACACTCAGAGCAGAGATTAGAGATGTGGTTGCCAGGGGCTGGGGAGTGAGAGATGGAGAGAGGTTGGTCAAGTTGTACAAACTTTCAGATAGAAGATGAATTAAGTTCTGGAAATCTAATGTACAACATGGTGTCTATGGTTACTGATTATTGTATACTTGAGATTTGCTAAGAGAGAGCAGATCTTAAATGTTCTCACCACACACAGGCACACACACAAGGTATTCGTACACCAAAAAGTATCTGAGACAGGCCGCAATCAATTTAGAGGTTCATTTTGCCAAGGGTGAGGATGCACTGGGAAAAAGAAACACAAGCTACCGTACAATCTGTGGCCCATGTATTTTCCAAAGGGAGTTTTGAAGATTTCAATATTTAAAGGGGAAAGAGCAGCAGGAGGGGGAAGAGGAAAGAAAAGAGTGGGTAGATAGTGAGATAAGTGGTTACATTCTTGTGAAACTTTCATTAGTGCTTACTGAATTCACAAGTTACATGTGAAAGGAGGGTGTAGAGGAACAGTCAATTACGCATTCTTGTCACCCTCAGTAAATCTGCATTTTACATAAGATAAAAATACACAAAGAGAAAGAAGTCAAATATGCATTTGTTTCAGGGTGGGCAGAGGGATGATTTCTAGTCCTGTCTTTGTTCCATACCTGTGAAGATAAACTGTTATTTATTTTACATTGTCAGGGTGATCTGCTTTGGCTGTGTCCCCACCTAAATCTCATCTTGAATTTCCACATGTTGTGGGAGGGAGCTGGTGGAAGGTGATTGAATCATGGGGGCAGGTCTTTCCCATGCTGTTATCCTGATAGTGAATAAGTCTCAAGAGATCTGATGGTTTTAAAAAGAGGAGTTCCCCTGCACAAATTTTCTCTTAGCCTGCTGCCATCCATGTAAGACATGACTTGCTCCTCCTTGCCTTCTGCCATGATTGTGAGGCTTCCCCAGCCACATGGAACTGTAAGTCCAATTAAACCTCTTTCTGTTGTAAATTGTGTGTCTTTATCAGCAGCATGAACGTGAACTAATACACAGGGTGAGGGAAGCCACCTGGAGAGGCATGTGGCATTCTATCCTGCAGCTATGAGTTTAGGAACAAAAGGAAAGCAGGTTTTGTTTTTTGCTGTTGTTGTTGTTGTTTTTTGCATGACTCAGCTCCCAAACTTAACTTTTCCCTTTGGCCTTGGGGGTTTGAGGTCCCAGAGATTTTATCTTCCTTTCACGTAACCATAGAAGGCAAGGGATATCTTAACTCTCTTGATTATGGTAATCATTTCACAATATATAAACATATCAAATCATCACATTGTACCCCTTAAATGTATATAATTGTATTTGCCAGTTATGGCTCAATAAAGCTGGGGGAGAGGAGATTTATCAAAAACACATTTAAAAAAGGCATTGCTGAAACTGAGGTGGGGAAGGCTGCAGGTAGAGTGGGCTTGGTGTAAGATGGGAGATCAGGGGTTGAATTTAAAACATTGTAAGCCTGAAAAGTCTGTGGGATACATAGGCAGATTCCCAGTGCAGCCTGGATGAAGTCCGTCTCATCTCCGCTTCTCCCGTGTCACAGAATGTCCCCTGGAGCCAGAGTCAGCAGATCCAGGTGGTGATGTTGGCCTTACCACAAAGAAGCTCTTTGACTGCGGGGAGGTCACTAGTGCACTCCATCTCTCCGCATGTGTGCAGTGGGTCAGCAAAACATACCAACAGAGTTATTCTGAGCGTTCTATGACATAAGTATATGGCAGAGCTTTGCCGATTAAAACATAGGATAGAAAATGGCCTGGCCGCTGCTGCTGCGGTTCACAGTAATGGTCTCATCAAAGAGGTCAGCTGGCTGCTTTGCGATAAAACACAACAAAAAAGTGGATCACATTTTCCTAGAGTCTCACGATCCCAGGTATCCAGAAACACAATTTGGAAACACTGAAGTTATTCAATGTTTCTTCCTTTGATGTGCTAATGTTTCATTCCAGCCTACTCCACTCTGGGCAATTCCCTGTATAATTCCTTGAGCAACATGAGCTCTTTTGCTGACTCAGATAAAATTGGACATTACGTAAGGTCCTGCGACCCTTACCTGGAAGCTATCCCAGCTGGCTGCCGGGGTTCAGTCAGACCCTTAGGACCAGGCTGACCCGGAAGCTATCCCAGCTGGCTGCTGGGGTTCAGTCAGACCCTTAGGACCAGGCTGACCCGGAAGCTATCCCAGCTGGCTGCTGGGGTTCAGTCAGACCCTTAGGACCAGGCTGACCCGGAAGCTATCCCAGCTGGCTGCTGGGGTTGAGTTAGACCCTTAGGACCAGGCTGACCCTGAGGCCTGGCAGCTGCCGAGCTCCCTGTTCAATGTCTGAAGGGCAGCCAGCACAGGTGGGAGCCGGACCCTGCGCGATTTGGAGCAGCAGGACACTCACTCTGAGACAGACAGGCCTGGAAGTGAGCAGCCACTTTCCACTTCACCATGTGGCACATGATGGATGTTCAGCAACAAATATCAGCTTCCCATCTTCTCCTGGCCCCTCCCCTGGCTCAGGCAAGTGGTGAGTTTCTGCCAATCCTCTCTGATTTTGGGCTCACGGGAGTATAGTGTGGAGCAGCACGTGATTGCCTTCCAGATGTCAGTCCCAACACACCCCAAATCCTCTTCATTTCTCTCACAAAACATTTTGACTCTGTCATGCATGGGTTACCTGGATTCTTTTTCAAGCAATTCAGCAGGATTTCATAGAGCCTCTTGGTGAGGAGACGCCCATACATTTCCTATTGAAGCATAAAATAATTCTGCCCACTGTTTTATTTAAAAACCACCTAACTCAAGGCTCCAGGGATTTCCTTTCCTCCTGGTAGCCTGGGGTTTGGTGAACTCCTCAGGCTACCCACACTTTGGGCTGTGTTCTTCCTCAGTTTCCCGAGATGTACAGCCAAGAGTTATAACTGGACAGTTGCAGACGTGGCCTGTGTATCGATATTGACATTTCTAGCAGGTTATTGCAGGTGTTTGTAAGACAGCCTTAATTATAAGCTTCTCATTAGGATCTTAGTGTCTAAGAGAAAAAATATTTTCATGTATATTTTTTTTCTTTCTCCAAATCCAGTGAGGGTGAATCATGGCTCCTTAGAGAATCCAAAGTTGAAAATCGAGATAAATATTGCAGTTTAGACCAGGCATGGTGGCTCACGCCTGTAATCCCAGCGCTTTGGGAGGCCCAGGAGGGTGGATCACCTGAGGTCAGGAGTTTGAGCCCAGCATGGGCAACATGGCAAGACCCGGTTTCTACCAGAAGTATAAACAATTAGCTGGGTGTGGTGGTGCATGCCTGTAATCTCAGCTACTTGGGAGGCTGAGGTGAGAGAATCACCTGAGTGAGCCTGGGGAAGTCAAGGCTGCAGTGAGCCATGTTCATGCCACTGCACTCCAGCCTGGGTGATGGGAGTGAGATCCTGTCTCAAAAAAAAAAAAAAAAAAAAAAGATGCAGTTTAGGCAACATATTGTCCTAATGAAGCCCTTGCATCATCATTATCCTTATAACGCACACTTACAAAATGTAAAAGGGGAAAATGCCTCCTTTTTGCTTATTCCATTAAGGATGTAATAACCCTAATGGCCTTTCACGAACAGCATGTTCTCCAAATGCATTGCATCTGGACACTGCCGAGGGGCTCTGGAATGGATTTGCTGCTTTCTCTGAAAACTAGGACATGGCCTGTTTCATACAATATTATTTGATTCAAACACATAAGAATAAAAAATAACTTCTAGTGCTAAAAGTCAGCAACCCTGATGTATGGTTTTGCTCCCCGAGTGATGAGAAGGGAACAACACATGGATTTGCCTTCTCTTGTGTGATTGAAGAAGGGAAGAGCTGTAGGTTTTTATTTCACACAACCCAGGAGATGGCTATTTTCACAGGATCGACCTGGATGGCACAAAACTTATGGCCTGGCTCCTATCCTTGGTCCAGCTCTTACTCTAGCCACTGCTACAGCAAGCAGCTTCGGGCAGATGGAACCTCCCAACACCGCCCCTCTGCTGCGGCACATCTCTTGCTTTTTGACACCACAGCATGAAACACCTGCAGCAACCAGCCGAGCGTTCACACAAGCGTCATCCCAACGCACAAGAGAATGAGCGCCCCAAGAGCACCCCTTGAAGAACTGGAGCTGGAAACTGATGAATCAAGGCTCCCTCTGTCTTTCAGGCACACAGGCAGTCCATTCTGAGGTGCATTCTGTGGCTCATTAGGAGCCCCTGGGCAGTCATGCCCCAGCTGCCCACAGGAGTGACCAAGCTGAGACTGTACTCTTATTCGCCTTCCTTCCTTCCCTGTGCCACCCTTGCCAATCCCTCAATCTTGTTTTCGGGAACACTTTCCCAACTTAGAAAATTCTGGAGGCTAATTAAGGCAGTAAGCCAGGGAAATGTGTTATGTAACCCTGTGATGAACTCACAAGAGATACTTGGATACTTGGAGAAGTCCATATCCTGTGTCTAGGTGAGACCACAGCTAAGTCACTGACCAAAGGAACTTTGTATTAAAAAAAAAAACAAACAAACAAACAAAAAACTTAGAAAAATGAAATTCCAAAATCACAATTAGTAATTCTATTAGGTATTCAGATATTCATTGATATGCATTCATCTAAATTTTCCTGAATGCAAAGCAGGAGATACAGAGGTCTGAATGTTGGATGTAAGAACTCATGTCTGCAATTGCATGAGCCAAAGAATAAGCTTAACGGATCTAGATTCTGTGATTTTATTCTTTTCAGAAGTGCTAGTTCAGTTTCAGAAAAGTTCAGTGTCATTTTTTTCTTTTTACATTTATCTCCATCAAGTTTATGACAAGTAGATCCAACAATTTACTCTCGATCAGAAATACTGGAAATTTACTCTCAATTTCAGTCCTTTAGCTGATTGGTATCCTTTAAACATAATGAAGGGGAAAAGGAAATATATCTTAAAACATTTTTTAAAAATGTGAAACAATTCAGATCTTACAAAAAACACAGAAAATGATCAATTCTTTGGTATACCACCAAGATCAAACAGCTGTTAATATTTTATCTTATTTGCTTCAAACCCATCTTTTCGGTAAATAAGCATGCTATTTATTTAATAAACAAAATATTACAGTCCAGCTCCTGCCTCACCCAGTGTGCATCACCCTCTCTTTCCCCCCATCCCTGGACATAACTCTATTCACAAATTATTGTGTATCGGCTGGGCGTGGTGGCTCACACCTGTAATCCCAGCACTTTAGGAGGCCAAGGCAGGTGATCGCCTGAGGTCAGGAGTTTGAGTAGCCAACATGGTGAAACCGCGTCTCTACTAAAAATACAAAAACTAGCTGGGTGTGGTGGTGGGTGCCTCTAATCCCAGCTACTGGAGAAGCTGAGGCAGGAGAATTGTTTGAACATGGGAGTCGGAGGTTACAGTGAGCCAAGATTGCACCACTGCACTCCAGCCTGGGTGACAGGGTGAGACTCCATCTCCAAAACAACAACAACAAAAAAATTAGTGTGTATCATCCCCACATCTACTTTCATACTTCTTCTGCATAAATATATACCCATAAACAATATATATTAGTCCTCCGCATTCTAGCTTTTTGTGTTGCTATTAAGAAATCTAGGCTGGGCGCAGTGGCTCAAGCCTGTAATCCCAGCACTTTGGGAGGCCGAGACGGGTGGATCACGAGGTCAGGAGATTGAGACCATCCTGGCCTACACAGTGAAACCCCGTCTCTACTGAAAAATACAAAAAAAAACTAGCCGGGCGAGATGGCAGGCCCCTGTAGTCCCAGCTACTCGGGAGGCTGAGGCAGGAGAATGGCGTGAACCCAGGAGATGGAGTTTGCAGTGAGCTGAGATCCGGTCACTGCACTCCAGCCTGGGCGACAGAGCGAGACTCTGTCTCAAAAAAAAAAAAAAAAAAAAAGAAATCTAGTTGAAGTTCTTGGTAAATAACCTTTCAATCATCTGACATATAATATTGTAAAGAGAGAAGCAGATTTTTATTAATGCCTCATCAAAAGTAAGTTTTTCACCAGGAATATGCTTGTGAATGCAACATAAACATTTATAAATGTACCATTCATCGGTTTTCTTTCCTGATGGGAATAGCGGAAAAAAAAATAGAATTCATCAGAACTCATGTGCTGCTTTGGCACAGACTTACAGCAATACAATAAATAGCAAGCACACCTACGTGTGAAGTCTTACTTTGTACACCTCAACTATCAAAAACAAACTTGATCAACTATGCCGGAGGGAAGACCGAGTATCTTTCTCTTCTCTCCATGGAAAATGATATTACAAAATTGTCATCACATATTGAGGTCAGCAAAGAGAATATAGCCAGATGACACAGGAAATGACGTTTCTCAAAAGAAGACATACAAATAGCCAATAGGTATTAAAAAAAAAAGTTCAACATCACTAGTCATCAAAGAAAGGCAAATTAAAACCACAATAATATATCACCACATACCTGTTAGAATGGCTATTATCAAAAAGACGAAAGATAGCAAGTGTTGGAGAGGATATGGGGACAATTTTTATTTATAAGTTTATATAGTTATTTATATTTCAACACTATTGCTAGAAATATAAATGACTATGGAAAACAGTATGGGGATACCTGAAAAAATTAAAAATAGAACTGCCATGATACAATCATCCCATTACTGGGTATCTACCCAAAGGAAATGAAATCAGTATGTTGAAGAGATATCTGCATTCCCATGCTCATTGCAGCACTATTCACAATAGCCAAGATATGGAAGCAACGTAAGTGTCCAGCAACAAATGAGTGGATAAAGACAATGTGGGATGTACAGCATATATACACAGTGGAATGCTATTCAGCCTTAAAAAAAAAAGGAAATTCTGTCATTTGTGACAACATGGATGAACCTGGAGGGTTTTATGCTAACTCAGATAAGCCAAGCACTGAAAGACAAATACCGCATGATCTCGTTTATGTGTTGTAACCAAACCCGGGTTCAGGTACTCACCCAAAGTCAAACATGAGATACAAGAGTTGGTGGGACAGGCTGGGTGTGGTGACTCACGCCTGTAATCCCAGCGCTTTGGGAGGCTGAGGCAGGTGGATCACTTGAGGTCAGGAGTTCGAGACCAGCCTGACCAACATGATGAAACCCTGTCTCCACTAAAAATACAAAATTAGTCAGGCATGGTTGCATGTGCCTGTAATCCCAGATGCTTGGGAGGCTGAGGCAGGAGAATTGCTTGAACCTGGGAGGTGGAGGTTGCAGCGAGCCAAGAGATCAGATCTCGCCATTGCACTCTAGCCTGGGCAGCAACAAGAGCTAAACTCCATCTCCAACCCCCCCTCCAAAAAAAAAAAAAAAAGCGTTGGTGGGACAAAACCCAGGTTTAGTCACAGAGCCAGTAGACCAAGAAGACACTAGCATCCTAAAGTGCTGTCTTAAGTCAGGACAAATTTCAGTCTCTTTTTATGTTAAGGGCAGAGGGAAGAGATGGGGCTTGGGATCAATAGGTGACTGTTGACTACACACATCTGGGTGCCAGTAAGGGTCCTAGGAGGTGGGGAAAGTCTTAGCTTTTGGTCAGGTCACAACGCTCCTATAAGTCTTTTTATTTTATTTTTTAAATAGGATCTTGGTCTGTCACTCAGGCTGGAATGCAGTGGCATGATCATAGCTCACGACAGCCTCAGGTTCCTGGGCTCAAGCAAATCCTCCTGCCTCAGTCCCAGTGGCTGGGACTATAGATACACACCACCATGTGTGGCTAATTTTTCCATTTTTTTTGTAAATATGGGGTCTCACTATGTTGCCCAGACTCATCTTGAACTCCTGGACTCAAGTGATCCTCCCACCCAAAGTGCTGGGGTATAGGTGTGACCCACTGCGCTCCACTCCTATAAATCTTTAACAAAACATAGTTTACATGCTTCTCCTTTAATC